>NC_054883.1:41235866-41460866 GCF_018320785.1 Cheilinus undulatus | reverse complement strand
TCAACTGTGGTGGAATAAGGATTTTAGCAACTCTACAAACTAGAAATCTTATCTGAAGGTTATGTCCAAACTCAGTTAACAACACGTGATCGTTTATTACTATACTGATACGAAGCTAATAAAGTTAAATATATATATAAGCTAAATATGCTTGCCTAGTTAATCTGAGGTAATGTCGTCACTTTGTACTCTCTAGTAGAGGGCGGAGGAATAATAATATTGTCCCGTTTGAGGTGAAGCAGATGAAAGTTACATATATTTCCAAATTGCTCTGATAATCACGTTTCACATCTCGTATTCAATGCAAAGTCCCATTTAGATAGAAGGGACTGGAAGTCGTGTCCATATTTCACGCAAAGAATCATGGGGACTAGGAATAAGGTGGATAAATACAAGATAAAAAATATCTTTACATATATGAAACTGTATTATATAAAAATGTTTTATTTGAAATCATGGAGTACATCTTTTCATTGAACTAAGAAAATAAAAGAAAGTGGATTCTGCTTTTGTATTTCACTGTCAGTTATTATTTTAACATGGATCATTTATTATAAATGATTAATTAAAATCAATGCAATCTCGTCAGTTTTATCAGGACTTGATGACATTTCTTCATTAAAAGAAGAACAAAGAACAGCAGTGAGTTGTTTTCTTTTCAGAAAGTCGTGTACTGACATGTCTTCGGTCGCCATGGTTACCGTTATTCAATCCTCTATGGAGCTCACTCCTCGGTAGCGGCGACAACGTCACGTGTTTTGTTGCTCTGATTGGTCCGTAAAGATGTGACAGACAGAACGTTCATCCAATCACACTCTGAGTTTTTTTTCTTTTTTTACCAAAGGCTCTGCCCTTTCCTTAACGCCGTCTATGAGAGGTCATGGTGTGTCAGGTTAAATGGATAGGAAATTGGTTAAGGAATATAATTTTAGATTTCTTTTGGGGTCTTTATTTGTGGGCTCTTAACCCTTAACCCTTGACCCGGCGCCGGCGCTGTGTTTAATATGTCAGTATTATTATTACCGTAACTCCGTCAAAGTTTGTCCGATCAGAACAATTCCAATGGCATTGGAAAGCTGAGAATTGTGGGCATGCGCACATATATGCCTCATTACGGTACTCACAACCATATGACGTGGGCCTTCATAGCAAAACACCAGTTTTGTATTGTTCTTCTTTTAAACTGCTGACAGTTCCATATAATGTGCAATAATCATTAACCAGATGTGGAAAAGTCAAGTTCAAGAACTCCTGGGAAAAAAGGGACCAAAGCTCTCAGACTTACAGCCATGATAACAAACTATGTCCAAATCGCCATTTTAAAGTCTGTAGGTAAAGGGTTAAAAGCAACATTCTGGCTGTTTCCCATGTCATGTGATCTGTGAACATTGAATACAATGGTACAATATCCCATGAACATTAAAGCGCCCTTTCCTGATCTTACCTACGTTTTATGAACTCTCTCTATCAATCCTCTGGTTAGCTATTGTTGGCTTTAAAGCCTGGAAATTTTAGCTGGAAGGCAGGAAAACTTTTTCAAACAAACCTGCAGATCCTGGAGGAGAATACTGATGGGTTAAACGCCGTACATCTACGTCTGCAGAGAGAGAAATACATGGAAAATGCCAGATCTTATTCCCTGTATGTGTCATGTTTAAACTCTGACTGACAGCAGAAGTCTGAGCATATAGAACGACACAATGCTGGAATAAAATTAGCCCTTTATAAACTAGAACTCAGGAATAACTTTGCTTTATACTTTCAGAGCTCTTTCCATCAAACAAAGAGGAAACTGTTTGAGATTTTTACATATTAAAGAGAAGATTATGTGAACTTTATTTTAAAGTGTATGAAGGGTGAAAACTGTGGGCTGAAAGCTGTTTTTTTTTCTGTCTTCTTATATAACAACAGCGCGCTCTGTCAGCGACATTATCACTGGCATCATATCAAAATCCCAACAATAAAAGATGAATCACAAAACAACATGAGTACAAAAGGAAAAAGAAGGTGAACATTTTGATTCAAAGTAAATTTTAAAAAGGCTTTGAGAAGAAAAAAGGAGGAGGTCTTTTGCTGAAGAAAATGGTACGAATAAAGGAATAAAACGAAGTTGAGCTTTCTTTGTAAAGCAAATGCACCGATGATAAAAGAAACCTCTTTCTATGCATTTAAACTCTTTGAATTTTTGACATATTCCATCTATACAGATTCCAACCTTGACAGTTATTATTCCTTTATGAAGAACATCCTCTCTGTGACTTCACTGAACTCAAATTTTTAGGTATCCTTAGAAACTCAGTGTATGTTTTACTTACATTTTTAGAGTTAATTTTCAGCGTAATTCACACCGCTTAAAAACCCGCAGCCTTGAGCCAAAGACTGAATCACAGCAGCGATGATGATCAGAACAACATCCTTTATGTGCTATCGCTTTTATGAAGCAGCTTTTCAACAGCAGTAAACAAAAACAACAGATCGGTTTTATATCAAACACTCATTCTCTACTTCATATTCCCCCCCAGCTGTCTGTAAATACGCTATATGGACAGAAGTATTCAGCCAACCATTACACCAACAGAGGCTGTAGCAGAGAGGTGCAGGAATGAGTCCTAAAACGTGGAAGTAAGTTAGCATGTTAGCACTTCCAGTTCCCTCGTCTGAAAGTCTCTGGGAATTTTGAATGAGTTTTTGGTTAAATGCCTGAAATAAGGTCTGTGGTGAGCACAAGTTCAAGAGAGTTTAACGTTTTATCCTATGACATAAAATACATCTGAAACGTGCCCCACCCAGTGTTGCCAGAGCAGAAGATGCTCAGGCCTCCATGTCCAGACTCCAGATTAACCGCGCTGACGGCGCCCTGACAGTTTTTTCTATTGTCCATTTGGAGTGTTAAAGAAGACTGTATACAAAAAAATAAAATGATTTGTTGTAGGCTCTTAAGTGGACCATAAGGTTTAAAACTAAACAAACATAAGAAAACTAAACTTCTAAGAGAAATGGAATAATAAATAAATGATGCGGTAACCAAGCTGCTCAGTTGTATCCGCGTGTGATAACGTTAAATTTACTCGACCGTGTTCAATATAGCATGACGTTAGCTTTTTACTTTCAACAGTTAAATTAACAACCCAGACATGATGCTCGTAGTATCAGCGCCACTCTATGACAGTGTACTCTACATAAATGTACTTTAATATGGAGTTGGTCCCCCTTTGCAGCTCTAACAGCTTCCCCTTTTAGAAAGCTTTCCACAAGATTGTCAGTGGGCTTTAAAGGTTTTTAAACTCTAAATATCCCAGCCTGAATTATAAATGAACTGCACATAATTGCACAGAAAACGCTAGCTTCCTGTGAATCCTGAATTATGTAAAAATTTGACCCTTTCATATGTTTAATGTCAAGTCCTTGGGAACAACCTGAGTCAATTTCAGCATGATTTGGCCAACAGTGTAGGTACTGGAATGTGACGTTCAGAAGAAATGACCTTCTTTTGCCAGAGGGTGGTGCTGAACAATTTTTCAAATTTAAAAACTTAAATGTGTTCTAGCCTGTTCTGTTATCAGGCTCATGAAATTTGTCAAAGATACAACGACGCATTCCAGAGTTATGACTCTTGAAAAATTTAGAGCGAGACACAAATGAAGGATTATTGTGAAATTGTGATGAAGCTGGTGGACTTCCTGTGGTGATTTAGACATAGGTCCAAGAGGCATTTTTGTTGGTTGCATGATGCCCTATATCCACACCAAAATTCATCGGCCTGGGTTGAATGGTGTGCCAGGGCTGATTTTTTTTGTGGTAACACATGAAAAACACATCCAAAATCAGTGGTGCAAATGTTCGCCTGGCAGAAGGGGGCGCTGTGACAAAATAATGGTAATGACACATGAATGTATTCAGGACTAATGTGCGATTATTATTGTGGCGTTTGGTGATGATTGAAATAAACATTAAAAAGTAAACGGCAATATCGGTGTAATTTCACAGTTGAAAACTGACAAAAACGATGTTTCAGTTTGTGCTCCGATAACGTAGCCGCCCCATGGTGAAAACTCACCAAGAGCACAACTTTGAGTCTCAAGGTTGTCCAGTTTGAGTAAAAAAATTCTGGAGTCATGAGTTCGTTCAAATGCGCAAAGTGTCTGTCAGTGAAAAAGACTAAAAAACACCAAATTTTGACCTTTCGGTGTCTGTAGTTCGGTTCCTGTACATTTTAGAGCGGTGTTACTCAACCAAAGAGCATAATTGTTGAAAAATACCTTTGCAAGAGCCACAATCTAAGTAGTAAAGCAAAAACAGTTTGAAGTAGCAATAAAATAAGTTAAAAGTGGCAAAAGTGGTCAAAATGCAACAAATGGGGTGAAAAAGGGGAGGAAATGTGGAAAAGGGGTCATAAAGTAGCAAGAAATGGGTGAGAAGTGACAAAAAAAAATGAGCTATAGGTGACAAAAAATGGTCCAAATGTGGAAAAAAATGAGTGAAAAGTGACTAAAATGGGCAAAAAATAGGAAACAAGTGGTATTTAGTGGCAAAAGGTAGCGGAAATGGGTGAAAAATGGTGAAAAGTGTCAAAAATTGGATAAAGTAGCAAAAAGAAGTTGCCACAATGGGCAAAAAAGAAGAAACAAGTGGTACTTAATGACAAAAGGTAGCTTAAGTGGGTGAAAAGTGGCAAAAAATGGGGACAACAGTTGCAAAAAAGTGACAAAATGGGCAAAAACTAGGGAAGAGAGGTATTTGATAGCAACAGGGAACTTGACAGGGTGAAAATTAGCAAAAAATTGTGAAAAAAGGGCAAATAAGTTTACCTTTTCTAAGTTTTTCTGGCAGGAATAATATTCAAAATTAAGACATAAGAGCCACAGATAATCACAAAAGAGCCACATGTTGAGTATCACAGTTTTAGAGGATGGTCTTAATGTCATTTTTTTTTCGTTTCATCGTGATACATGTGTGTATTGATTACGTAGGTATTACCCACAGCCCTATCTCACTTTTGGCGCCCCCTAGAAAAAACTGGGTGACGGACTTACACCGTTCCACCACCAGATGGTTATTTCTCGCGGGGGACAATTTTTGAGAAAAAAAAACTGGACTTTTTACATATATTGAGGCCCTGAAAACGGGCCTCGAATTACCTGAATTCTTTGGACAAACAAAATCCAACAGGGTCCTCGCTGGCCCTTGGTTGGTGCTCGGGCCCTAAAAATGTTCCCAGATGAGGATGTGGCTATCTTGAGATGCTCCTGCAGACACCACACGCTCTCTTTTTAACCATGTTTAAGACAGGAAATTAAGGTCAGAGAGCCCGCTAACGGTCAATTCTAAATCTACCAACGCCACAACAAAGATGATTCAATATTTTATTGTGGAAAATTTTCAGTTAACATGCAAAAAAGAGCAGAGGGCCCAGTGATATCACAACCCTGCAGGCGGAGGTCCCTGTGTGGACTTCAGCTCTACATGCAGGCAGCTGTTGTCGCCCGTACAGTTCACAACTCATCAGCGCACATGCTGTATTTCAACAATTGGGTTCTCAGAAGGCAATACAACTAATGAACTGTGAGAAAACCCATCTGTGTTCCATTTTCAATTTGGCACATCTCTGCGATGCTATTAATGATCTCTCCGACACATTTGTATGCAACGTGATTTTCAGTGCATCCTTTCACACCACACAACATATTGATATGTGAAGCCTGGAGATTGGATTTGCAATAACGTTGAACGTGCTGTAATATTTCCATGAGCAGGAACACATTTAGAAGTCATTTTCCAAGACGATGAATTATCTGAAAAACATTTAAAAAGTTGGCTGTTAAATCCAAAATGTATTCTGAATAGCTAAAGTCATTAATGGAGGAACAGTGCCTGAAGGATCGAAGTCACTATCTGTCTCTGTTTGTGAGGAATGATGGATTTTATGTTGTCAGAAGCAGTAACAGGTTTGTCGACTGGGTTACTGGGGGTTTTAGAGTACTTTCATGGTCTGATATCCGCCAAAAACTGAAAGTAAACACTTTGGCATCAACAGAGAGTAAATTCAGAACGGTATATCCAACAAAACATTTGGGAGTCAGCACACTGGGATATGGATGTAAACAAACACATAAAATAAACTTGTGGGTTTTCTTCTACACAAAATCTGAAGCTGCCAAAAAATGTCCAGCATCAACAGCTTGACATTGATTTGTTTATGCCCAGATGAATCAAGTGAGGCTTTCCATTAAATGTGATGTGATGTGATGCCAGAAAAAATCGATTCTTCAGGCAAAAAATGAAAAAAATTACCCACCATAATGAGGGTTTGTTAAACTCCCACTGGGCACATTTATTTGTTTAGAATTAATTGGAAAAAAAAAAAAAAAGATGATATATAGTTTATCCCGTGTGCACTGTCTTTAGCCTTTCCTCCTGCACCCTAAAAAATGCTGGGTCAAGGCGGATGGGTCCTGGGTTGGGTGGGTTTGACCCAATGTTGGATTAGAAATAGTGAACCAGTAAAACGGGCATTTTCATGGAGGGGGGCACTGCCATTTCAAATTTGGGGGCTGGAGTTTTCCCATCACGCCTGTGGTGGGTTGATTAGGCGTTTTAGATGCTGTTATGGAATGTGGGATTCCTTTTCTATGGTTCTGGTGAATTATTGTTGTTTCTATGTTAAACACTTCTGCATCATGAGTGTAGTCTTCCACTGAGGTGTTCACTTGTTGCTCACTTATAGAAGGCCTTGGCTGACAACAGAGAGGACAGAGCAGACTCTAAACTCAGACGGAGTCCAAGCTCAGTTTCTCTTTACCCCCGGCATGTCCAGCTGAAAGGAGACTTCAGGGAAGACCTAAAGTCCACCCAAGCCGTCAATTCCTCTTCAGATTTTAACGACTCATTGAACTTTGGAGGAGCGTTTGATTTATGACCCAATCAAACTTGGGAATATTTGATTTGTGGACTCATTGAGCTATGGGGACGTTTGATTTGTGGACTCATTGAGCTATGGGGACGTTTGATTTGTGGACTCATTGAGGCATGGGGACGTTTGATTTGTGGACCCACTGAGCTATGGGGACGTTTGATTTGTGGACTCATTGAGGCATGGGGACCTTTGATTTGTGGACTCATTGAGCTGTGGGGGCGTTTGATTTGTGGACTCATTGAGCTATGGGGACGTTTGATTTGTGGACTCATTGAGCTATGGGGACGTTTGATTTGTGGACTCATTGAGGCATGGGGACGTTTGATTTGTGGACCCACTGAGCTATGGGGACGTTTGATTTGTGGACTCATTGAGGCATGGGGACGTTTGATTTGTGGACTCATTGAGCTGTGGGGGCGTTTGATTTGTGGACTCATTGAGGCATGGGGACATTTGATTTGTGGACTCATTGAGCTATAGGGATGTTTGATTTGTGGACTCACTGAGCTATGGGGGCGTTTGATTTGTGGACTCATTGAGCTATAGGGATGTTTGATTTGTGGACTCACTGAGCTATGGGGGCGTTTGATTTTTGTGGACTCATTGAGCTATGGGGGCGTTTGATTTTTGTGGACTCATTGAGCTATGGGGAACGTTTGATTTGTGGACTCACTGAGCTATGGGGACATTTAAATTCAAACCGAAGGAACTGTTGGGATATTTGATGAATGAACTATTGGAGACTTTTGAAGCATGAACTGTGAACTGCTTGGGCATAAAGCTTAACTCAGATAAGTTTTTTTTTTTTTTCTTTTTTTGCAGGCCACAACTGAAACGTTTTTTTTTTTTTTTGTTGTGGAATTAATGATTCCCTTTGAGGATGATTTCTTTTTCTTTTGTTCTAAACTTTGGTGACAAAAAGAAACAGCCTTCATTCCTTTTGCTGCGTAAAGTGCACGTTTTAGGTCTCCTGAAATGTATCTGCTCTATGATGTTGCTTCTTTAAGCGTTTTTTAGGTCTCCAGTTAGGCAGCTGCTAATATTATCTACTGTTTAGTAAATAAGAGCTTTATGGTTAGTAACAACTGACAACTGATGCTGAATAATCACATAGCCAAATATGGATCATAAATCCTAAAACCCACTGAAAATTATGTAGACACCAGTGCAATGATCTTTTCTTTAAAGAAATTTGACCATTTTTATTTTGTAATTCTAAGTTGCACAGGTTTGAAGCTATTCAGACAGAAAGCATGTACGTTTTTAGCCTCCAGGAGAGTTTCTTCACAAATACCTGATTTTAGGACCAAATGTTGATTTTGGCAGGGTGTCTCACAAACATGGCACAAAGAAAAAACCTTGTTATCCCTGAGACATCTCACAGCTATCGCAGGTGTGTTTGCTTTGAATTTGGAAGGCTAATGTGAGTATTTGACCCGCGGTATTCAGTAATTCCAACTACACCTGTTTAATCCCACCTCATTTTAAAACAGCAGCCACTTCACACGTAGCCGGCCTCGAATCGATCACACCACATCCTTTAATTAAAAAAGTCATTAAATCAGACGAGTATTTCAGCCATTTTAATCGAGCTGTAGGTCATCTCTGGATCCCTCCTCCCTCGTTGGATTCTCTGAAGCCCGCTCCATCACTCCCCCATAAAGTCCCCGTATTACCCCGAGCAGCTGTTTGGGAAAATCAAATTATGCCTGGAGATAAAATTTAAATTCAGCTGCCACCCTGAGTGTAACTCATGATTTATTGAGACTTTGGAGCAGACATTAATATCGCCGTTGTGATGGAGACTCATCTGACTCAATTTACGGTCGCCTCCCATTCCTGATGTCTTTATTATCTTTCTGTCACATTGCAGGGAGGTTAATGCGGTGTTGGGGCCACGCCGATCGTCAGATGCTGAGGTTTGTACAGTAGGTCTTCCCTTGTTATGCCTAACCTTTTGAAAGGTCACACCTTTTCTTTTGACATTTCAGAAACAGCCCATTTGTTTCTTTCTTTGCCGCGCTAAAATCCTTGAACATGGGAATTTTCAAAGCTCTGTCTGCTTTTAAACCCTTCTGGTGAGTAATGTGTCTTTAATGTTGAAATATCTCAGTTCAAGAATTTGCTTATTGCTGCTGCAGGTTGTGAAATACCTTATTTTCAGCTTCCTTTTAACACATTCTTTCTATTTTGCCAGCTGGATGTGTTGTCAGCAAGGTTACATGACAACATTTCCCAATCACAGCTTTTAACAGGCTTTGTCAAATTGCACATTTTTGTATTCAGATGTTTTTCAGAGGCTTAGTCAAAAAAAATCCTGGAAAAATGTTACAGGAAGTAATCATCTTAATATCTCAACAGAGAGGTGAACCATAGACCTCAACATTATCTTTATTACCTTAGAAAAATAAACTAAGATTAAGACTTTAAATGTAAGAACATAATAAATTAAAGATACACTGCTTAACATTTGATATAAACGCTCATGAAAGACAGTTTAGGGTGCTCTAACTCCCAGATAGTTTGGACTAGTGGTTCTGAAATAAGACGGCTTCCCCCTTGGCCCTGATGTATGCAGGGGGTGGGGCTTTAGTCTTCAGCCGCCTGACCGTTACACCAACAGGGACTGTAATGACATTGTATTCAAATACGTCTACTTTAACATGGAGTCGGTCCCCTTTGCGGCTTTGACTGCCTTAAAGGGATACTTCAACATTTTGGCAAATTCGGCCATTGCCATAATCCCTGTAGTCTAATTAATAGCTTCGTTACCGAGCTGTTTTTAGATCAGTGGGGCGGAGATGGGAGCTGCTCTGCCAACACTGTGGAGTCTTATGGTATTTTTTGCTTTCCCTCATCAAACTCATCAAATACACAATCCAACAACTCCAAAACGCTCTCGTGGACAAGTTGTGACCTGCACATTCACCACGCTATGAAATAATCATGGAACATTGCGAGACAGAGATGTTTTAGAGGCAAATGCAAAGCCGGAACTACACTCCAGACATGGCTGCTGCACTGTGTCACTCCGCCCAGTGGTTTACCCAAGAAAGTAGAGTGGAGTATTTGCTTCATGTGTCGTAATGTTACATAATTATACGGTATTATTTCATAGCGTGGTGAGTGTGCAGGTCACAACTTGTCCACGAGAGCGTTTTGGAGTTGTTGGATTGTGTATTTGATGAGTTTGATGAGGGAAAGCCGGGACACCATAAGACACCATAGTGTTGGCTGAGCAGCTCCTAACTCAGCAGCGCCGATCTAAAAATAGCTTGCACCGACAACTATTAGTAAGACTATAGGAATTATGGCAATGGGCAAATTTGCCAAAATGTTGAAGTATCCCTTTAAGAAAAGAATCACTTTTAAGAGGGCTACTTACTACACAAATGAATTCAAAAGATCGTTTGCAAAAGGGGAAACAATGACTTGCCTGTTAACTTATCAGTAAAAGTCTATAGTACAGGTGGCAGTCAGAGGTGAGAATCTGAGGCACTCTGGTGTAATAAAAATCCTTTATTTAAACAGGGATATCTACGTGTTTCAACTCCAAAGAGTCTTCATCAGGACATAATGAGCAGATAAAAAACACGTGTTTAAGTACAAAAAAGGTATCATGTGACACAATCATGTGATTAAAGGTCTACCTGAATTAAAAAGATATTTGTTTCTTTGCTAAGAGTGGTTATTATTCAGATTAAATCTAAAATAACACTAACCTTGCAAAGCAGATGGATACGCCCGTTTCCTTGTTTCTTACTGGTGAATCCATCTTCAAAGCTCCCATCTGAACCGTTTGGGCCCGGTTAGAAAGTGACAGGACCAATCAGCGACGAGGGGCGGTACTGTCAGGCGTGGCGGAGTCGTGACGTAAACAAGCAGCAGCAAAAGCTGGTGCAGTTATGGAGGAAGAGATCAGCGTGGATGCTGCTAAAGCTCCAGTTTTATCAGAACTTGACTACATTTCTCCGTTAAAAGAAGAACAAAGAACAGCAGTGAGTGGTTTTCTTTTCAAAAACGACAAAAGTCGAGCACTGACATGTTTACAATCGTGATGTTTCGCGTTATTCTTCAGTAGCTGCACACGTGCAGCTCGATAGCAGCTACGTCATATGTTTTGTTGCTCTGATTGGCCCGTAGAGATGTGACAGACAGAACGTTCATCCAATCACACTCCGAGTTTTTTTCAAAGCCTCTGCCTTTTCTCAAACGTTTCCTATTGAAGCGTTCCCAGATGGATGAAACAAATCCATCAGGCGTGTCAGGTTAAAATACAACAGTTTAACTTTACAATAGACCAGGATTTTGCTGGCCCCCGGTTTGGCTGGGCCTTAGAAAGCTCTCCCATTTCCCCCCCTATGTACGGCCTTGTCTCCACATGACTATTCTAGAATATACATGGCTGTGTTCAACAACCTTCAGGTACAGTGGGGGTCCCCGGTCTCTGGCACCTTTATTTTTGGGGGCCGCGGGCTGAAAAGGTTGAGAACTCCTCCCTTAGAAGAAGCATCAGTGTAGCACCGGCATCAAAAAAAACCCAACCCTAGTCCAGAACCAGCTTTTAAAGCAAACACTGGCTCCATACTCGAGTACGGTTCATAATGACCAACATGGAAGTGTATTTTGAGTTTAATATATTTGGATCCTGGCCTGGGTCCCTATGTGAAACCACATTAAGACTTAACATTGGACTTTCCCCTTTTCCAGGTCCGGGTATGAAACTTCTTCACAGGACTTTTAATTGAATAATGTTGCTTTAACCAGGCAGATGAAATCAAATCACAGCGTGATGAACTAAAACTGAAGGTTGATATTATAATCCAGTATCATTTAGCAAATGAAATAAACAGAGGTTAGTCCGTTTGATGGTTCTTTATCAGACTGTAATAATAAACTGTTAAATGACTGTGTGGATAAGATTAGATTTCTCCTCATTATCATGATTGGGTTTTGGCTGTGGTATTTTCTATGTGAGTGTTGGAAGAAAACTGCTGCTGCATGCTTTAACCTCACCTGAAATAACCAGAGTCAGGCTACTTAAAAAAGATCCTGTGTCACGTATAAAAGTTTTACCAACTGTTTTGTTCATGCAGTCGAACACCCAAACTTGTACAATAGTCTGATAAAAATAACTTTAAGATCTGAGGGATTTCTGAAAATCAATCAACTCTCATTGAAACCAGTGAAAGCCACAAAGCACAGCGAAGACTGTCAGAGAAGAGAGAAATCAAAGCCACTCTTGTTCCTTCACTGGGTCACAGTGGGGAGATTTTCCTTTCTTTTGCCTCCTTATACAATACCACAGTTAAGTCCCCGCGCTGCTCCGCCATTCCACTCCGACACTATTGATTGCGTGGAGTCCCTCCGATAGGATGAATGGGGTAACCTTCGCCTCAGTATCCATTTCCTTTTCAAGAGATGGCAGAAACACAGAGGGTGTGAGTAACGCTGAGCTAAAGAATCGAGGCTAAAGGATCGCTCTGTGTGGATTCCTGCTCTACTGATCATGTGCATCGACTGGCTGCCTGACAGAAACCTCAGACAATCATCCTCATCCCTTCTCCCATCAACCTCGGTTTGGCCGGGCAGCCACAGAATCAATCAGCGTTGAGATACGGGCAGCCGTCATGGCGGTGACCGATTTTTGGCATGCAAGACTCTCCCTTAATAGACAAAGAGACGGGGATCAATAGGCAATTTGGCCTTGGAATGAGGCTGGAATGGATCTGGGAAAATTCATTTTGTTCTTCTCGTCTTGGCTCAGAGAAGTCAGGAAAAGTATGATGAACATCCACGGCGGGTACAGTAAAGGTGTGAATCAGTCATCGGTGTAAAGGACTAACCTTGGCCCTGCAGATGAGAATCAGGATTACCTCTGTTTGATCCACAGTTTTGATAATCAGGGTGCTAAGAGTCTTCTGTTTGGAACAGATGATCTGCAGTGTTTCACCTGATTTCTGCTTGTTGAGTAAACCAGAAAGTTCTAGACCCCGTGACCCTCAGGTGCACTGGTATGAAGTATTTTAACCTCTCACAGTCCAACAGTAGAATTCTACTATCAACAGATCAATAAAAGAATGAACAGAACATTAATCTTCATATTTGCTCTAAGGCTTCAAATGTACTGATGCACTACCAAGTGTGAGGCTCCGTGACTTTTGCAAAGAGCTTGAAAGTCAGCTTGCCCATGTGTACTCCATTTTCTTCTTAATCTGAGGTTTTCCTGTGCATTTTTTTCTGAGCATTTTAAACACAAGCAGCCAACTCTATGAAGGTCACTGCTGATTCATACCAGGCTCTCAAGAGACAAACCCCACCGCCAACGTCAGTGGTTGTAGTCAATATCTGGCTCTTTGAAACTCTGAAAATGACATGGGCATGCAGAGTAGTGGCAAAAGACTTTTTTCATGTCAAGGACATGAGAAAAGTCATTACAGCTGGGAAATTAAATGCAAATTCGATTGAACCGCAAAATGACTTGCTGCAATTTACTAACTGCAGAAGTTGCAATCTTTCTTAAACTTAAAATGTGTCAAAATAAAAGTTTACAAGCTTCACCTCCTCCACCCCAGCTGCCTCCTTTATAGCTTAAAGCTTGTTGCACCCTCATATTCAGATTAATGCTACTATAGATTAATTACCTCCGCCAAGGCGGTTATGTGATCAGCAGGGTTTGTTAGTTTGTTTGTTAGTTTATTTGTTAGTTTGTTTGTTAGTTTATTTGTTAGTTTGTTTGTTTGTTAGTTTATTTGTTAGTTTGTTTGTTAGTTTATTTGTTAGTTTGTTTGTTTGTTAGTTTATTTGTTTGTTTGTTTGTTAGTTTATTTGTTAGTTTGTTTGTTAGTTTATTTGTTAGTTTGTTTGTTAGTTTATTTGTTAGTTTGTTTGTTTGTTAGTTTATTTGTTTGTTTGTTTGTTTATTTGTTAGTTTGTTTGTTAGTTTATTTGTTAGTTTGTTTGTTTGTTAGTTTATTTGTTAGTTTGTTTGTTAGTTTATTTGTTAGTTTGTTTGTTTGTTAGTTTATTTGTTAGTTTGTTTGTTAGTTTATTTGTTAGTTTGTCTGTTAGTTTATTTGTTAGTTTGTCTGTTAGTTTATTTGTTAGTTTGTCTGTTAGTTCATTTGTTAGTTTGTTAGCAACATAACTCAAAAGGTTGTGGATGGATTTTGATGAAGTTTTCAGGAAATGTCAGAAATGGCCCTAAGGAAGAACTGATTAGATTTTTGGACTGATCTGGATCACTGTCTGGATCCAGGAATGTTTTTTAAAGGATTCTTCACTAGTGGGAGATTGGGCTAATGGTGGAGGTCTGAGCTCTCTGGGTGCTTTTCAAGTTGATTCTGAAATAATTTCATGTTTTCAATAAACATTGTCATTAATGTGTTCATCCATATGGGGGTTTCTAACCATGTGCTCCCAGAAAAGTCAAAGCAGCTGCTTGACTCACCCAGGCAGCATCTTTAGAGCAGAGCCTTCTCTGCAGAGTAAAACTGCAGGCTAGATTCATTTTGCAATGACATGGTAAAATGTAGGATAAGTGTTTCTAACTGAATGTAGGTTATGATACTGACTTATTGCTTGAATTTGTTGAAAAATGCATAAGTTGAGTAATGTAATAATAATCGCTTATCAGATCGCAATATCAGAAAAAAAATTGCAATTAGATTATTTTTGCAAATCGTTCAGCCCTAATTACAACTGTTCTGGGTTGTATTTAGGGTTAGTGTTGGGAGTATCAGCACTACAGGATCCATACATCGGTATTTTCTGAATACTCCTTTGGTATCGATCTCTCTAGCAGAGTACCGATACCAAATGAGTTCTATAAAACACATTTCACCACCGTTTCTCCTCTGAGTGCCTCCCTGCCTCTCCCTCCTCTGGACTGTTTTGGCTTTACTGCGCTTCCATTCCCCCAATCATTGCCACTTTTAATCAATTTCTGCTGCTTTTAGCCAATTTTACCACTTCCTTTAGCCACTTGTTCATCCATTTTTGACACTCTTATCCCATTATTGCCCTTTTCCATCAGTTTTAGCCAACTACTGCTCATTTGCAATTTTTCGCCCATTTCAGCTGCCCTTTACCATTAAATGACACTTTTCCCTCAAATTTTCCTTTTTTTTTTACAGTTTTTTTGCCCACTTTAGTCACTTTTCACCATATTGATTGTGGCTCTTGCGATGGCATTTTTCAGCACTTTGGCTCTTTGGTTGAGCAGGGTTGAGTAACACCGGTGTGAGCACTTACATACCAATAGCTGGATTCATAGTCACTTCTCCTTTTTCAAACACCACATTACCTTTTGTATTTTTTATTTCAGCCCTATTTGAAAGTTCTGTCCCAACGTGAATGATAATTATGACATTTGAGACTAAAGTGACAATAATTTGTGGCTGCGCATGAATGGACAGCGTCCTCTCGAGAACATAATTGGAGCAGGAACAGATTCAGTCACGGAAAGCTGAAGGGTTCCTTTTCTACCCACTCAGTGCTCATAATTATAATGTGACAATTCTCTGTACTATGTTATCATTTCCCCGTTGAGATGCATAATAACTTTTCCCATTAGGAGTCTGTCTACATGAAGAGTTATCAGGTGGTCTTAAAGCTCACACGCGTTGTTATCAGCGGTGAGAAACCGTGGCCTGCAGCTCCTCGAGGTGTTCACGTCGTCGTCCTCGGGCTGTCCTCGAGCCTCCTCGGCCTCGTCAAAGTACAAAGGAGAGGATTCAATTATGAAGTGACACCTTGAGGCGTGTGGCAAAAACATGCTGCTTCAAAAGGGATCAGTCAGAATGCATCCTCCCCCTTTATCTCCCCCTGTCTGCCTGCCTGTCTCACCCTCTCCCTCTCAAGTCAGTCGTTCCTGCTCGGCTGGAAAGCAGAAAACAGATCTGAGTCTCTCTAACGTAAAGGGCTCCCAAGGTCATGATGCTGCGAGTGTGACTGAAAACTTTTTCTTTGGATTATACAGGTTTATTGATTCAGAGCAATTAGTGCAGAACTGAAGGGATAAGTCAGCCCACACAGCTGCATAGGTAATGAGGATTACTCCCCTCTGGTTTCCAGCAGTCAGATGTTCTGCTACATGGGGATTTGTGCTTCACCCTCCATCCACTTCTAGCTGTTTGCCTTTTCTTGTTTGAGTTTCTACCCCAGATATCAGCGTTTGATATCATAATCACATAGACTGACTGGGATGCTCTTTTCTTAAGCATCTGTTTCTGGGTGCCGTTTAGTATTTAATAGGAACTCTGTGGTAGTCTTTAAGGTCTAGTGAACTCCGGTGAACTTCTGTTTCAGGGCAGAGTAAACAATGTTTGGCATGTGTTCCCTTTAAATACTTCATCAAAATATTAAGAGTCTGTGTCTAGGTACCCTTTATCATCAAATAAAAGTAGTTTTTAACATTTGAAAAAGCATGATAAAAGCATCTCTGGTATCTTGTCATTTTTCTCGTCAAAAAATGCACACACTGTGAAAACGTAAAGGCATTTCTGATAATGATTTACTATTTGAGTTGTGAGAGCTATTTAGAGCAGCGGTTTTCAAAGTGTGAGGCAGGCCTCCTCTGGGGGGCGCCACAGAGCTTCAGGGGAGGCGCGGAGCCATAAACCAGAAAAAGTGATTTGTTTTTCTAACTTCTGCTGTGCATGGAGCTAAATGAATAGACTTATAGGTATATTTTTGCCCCTTTATACCATTTTTATACTTTTCATCCATTTAAGCTACGTTTGGTCATTAAATACCACTTTTTTCCCACTTTTTTCCAATTTTTGCCCTTTATCACCATTTCTTGGCCACTTTTAGCCCATTAAAGCATCTTTTTGTCATTAAATACCATTTTTTCCTACTTTTTGCCCATTTTTACCACTCTTGACTGCTTTTATTTTACTCATTTTTTTGCCTTGTTTTTGCCACCTGTTACTCATTTTTTTGTCATTTCTCACCCATCTTTTTTCACTTTTTATCCCCATTTTTACCCATTTTACCCATTTTCACCCATTTTTGCTGCTTTTTGACCATTTTTGCCATCTTTAACTCACTTAAATTGCTACTTCAAGCTGTTTTTGCCCCTCTCCACCTCTTAGGTTGTGGCTCTTGCAGAGGTCTTTTTCAACAGTTTGGCTCTTTGGTTGAATAACGCTGCTTTAAGGATTATCAGAGCAGAATAATCAGGTAGTATTGGGAATAAATTCATTACTAACACCAAATAACTGATGACCTGGTAAAGACGGATGTTTAAGAACATTTGCAGACCAAAATATCAAAGATATAAAAATGTTTAAACTATTTAAAATAAGACATAAATGTTTGAAAATATGGTTACGTTTTTTTTCAGTCTGAATTTTTATGTGGGTGGGGGTCCACTGAATGAATAATTCTCTCTTAGGGAGGCTCACTCTCACTCACTTTGAAAACCCTGATTTAGCGGATCTTTGTCTGAAAGTTAAAGAGAAAGCGTCCTTTTCTTTTTGAGTTGAACTGTGTCAGGAAAATTGCATGCTTGAAGATGAAAATTCAAATGAAAATTGAAAAACTTGATTAAATTTTATTTATGAGTCAAAAAATGCACGCATATTTTGAAAATGACAAAGCATTTCTGTTTTTGCCTTTGAATTTTCAAATGAGACTTTTCATTTGAATTTTGAGCACTATAGGCTTCCATAGTGATGGGCCGTGCATAGTGAGTGAAAGTCAAGCTAGACGGAGAGAGGGGGTGTGGACAGGTTGATAAAAGTTCATGGAAGTGAGTTTTACTGACAGTAACATAGTTATTTTTACAACGCTCAGTGTTTGAAACAGCGCTTCTCTTGAACATGTCGACGACCTGTATCATGAGTCTCAAACTCTAGTCCCCATCTCTGCTTTAATAACTGTCATAGCTTCATCACATAAAATAAAGAACTTGAACTCAACTTTAAAACAGTGGCTCTCAGCCTTTTCAGCCCACGACCCCCAAGATAAAGGCGCCATAGACCAGGGACCCCCACTGTACTTGAAGTAGGGCTGGGTATTGCCACTGATTTCCTGAAATGATTCGATTCTCAATTCAATTCTGTTCAATATAGATCCATGTAGAGATATTTAAGTAAAAAAATCCTATGTTGCTTCTACATTAAAGAGATTCCCAGAGAAATTTAGTTGGAAATAGTTGGAAAAAATTCCAGGGTTTGCATCAAAAATTGACCCTGAACTAGAAGTATTGACGTCACTATTTTACCTCCATGTGGCCCATCCTGAATAATGTCTTTTTTGTCCAGTATGCCTCTGTCTTTAGTGTTTAGATCCAACGTGCTGTCAGGTTTGGAGGTTCCTTCAGTGGAGCAGAGCTGCTAGACTCCACCATGTTTGTTTTACAGAGATAAGTCCAAGTTTAACCTCTTGTTGTTAAATGATTAAAAATAAGTCAATTTGATCAATGATTTTTAACTAAATCTGATTAAGTCCATGATGTATGATTACACTGAAGCCTATAGTGTGGTAGTAGTAGTAATAGTCACATTTTCAGATATAGGGCACACAGTGTGGTGCTTTAATGTTTATCTGTCTGTCTGCTGTCTGTGAGGTGTGTACTGTGGACACACACCTTTGCTCTGGTAAAAAGAAACATGCACCATGTTATCTATCATCTTATGTACATCCTATGTTGTTGAAAATGTTATATTATACCAACTTGATAGAAAATCTACATGAGATGCGAGTTTGTTACTCATATCTTTCTAAATATTAGACTAAGCGCTCCATCATTTCCCTGCTGTAATAGTGGGCTGCGCTTCCACATTTGCAACAAAAGCATCGGTTTCAGTATGTGCTGCTTGTTGACTCTCGTGCCGCATGGGGTAACCGGCAGTCTCGGTCTCACCGGACGACTGAACGTCATCGTCAGAGTGGTAAATAATTCTCTATTCCTCTCGGCATCGTGAGTTTTCTCGCTACAACTCGCTCTCTTTCTCTCTTTCTTCCTCGTCACCTCGACCGGCGGTCCGTCTTCAAAACTCTCTCTCTCCAAAACTTTGAACAGAAACACGCTCACAGATGCTGCTGGGATTGAAGTTACTCATGTCTGCCATCTCCTGGTGTAAAGTAGTAACAACTTTAGGCGCCATATTTACAGCTACAGCCTGTTTAATTCAGCAATGTTGCTTGTCACAATTTTGAGATTTTGGCGCTAAATGGCAAAAATGTGTTAAAATTGGTGGGAAAAATGATGAAAAGGAGTAAAAAATGTGACAAAGTTGATTTAAAGTGGCAACAGTGTAATTTAAAAATATTCTTAGTTTTTTAGAGCATGTGGAGACCCCCTCTCTGTGTCTCCTGACCCAAAGGGGGTCCCAACCCCAAGGTTGAGCACCACTGCTTTAAAAGATAAAGAAAAAAAAATTCTTATGACACTCTCCTGCGAAGTTCCTTTTCTTCTTATAGTTTTTGCATTCAGATCAATAAACTTTGATTCTGTCCTTTTGATTTTCAGTTCTGTTTGACATTTCATTTCTGCTGACACAGCAGATCCAAAGCTCACATACAGCAGGGCTGTCTATTTCTGCCTCTGATCTAACAGGATTAACCTTTACGATGAAACTGCCTCCACTCTGCCGTTGCTATACATCACCATGACATGTTTTCAATCTCAAATTACCCCGTGATGGATGTCATCTGAAGAAGCTGATGACTTTCGCAGCGGGGGGACAGGACGACTGATTGTTCTTCCCGGCTCCTAAATCAATGCCGTATCATCCAATAGGCATAAAATTGCACTGGCAATAAAACAATTTGAGGGAGATGTAGTGTTGCATTCAAATGCTTCCATTTCTCACAGAAGTGCTGAGTCTACATTCAGTAAAAACGTCTCTTCAGGAAATGTAAGTAAAATATGACGTCTGCAGTCACAAAAAACATCAATCTGATCGAGACGGATCAATTCATTCTGACTCACATTTCCAAAGATCTGATTTTATAGACGTACGGGGCATAATTGAACTTAATAAGTTGGCATGGCCTCATCCTTGGCTAATGTCATAAATGTGACTGATTACGCTCCAGCCTCTGCAGAGATGAAATTCAGGACTCATCATTCTTCTCCTGCAGCTTGACAGTCAGATTATTGGCAACACATGCAAATTCATTTAAATATTTTCAAATCAGACGTGGAATTATGCTCATCATGCACCCCTGAGCTAATATAATATAAATGTTAATTAAGATTTGTGCAGTGAACTGGGGAAATGAATGTTTGCAATACAGCAAACGCTCTCCACCTTTAAAATGGAGTACAGTGTTCGAGCTTTTCTACTGTAGATGCACATTTATGTAAGCTTTCACCAAAAATACACACATTTCAATAAAATGACTATAAAGGAAAGGGGGAGGACGGGTTTTCTTGTGCAAAATGCTGCTTTCTATGCTGGCCTGGCTGCGAATAATGCCCATCTTTTCACTGTAATCCATGTGGCTGCTATTGTTGAGATTGTCCAAAGATGCAAATCTATGCAAGAATCCAAACAATGAGCCTGAAAATGAGCTGATTTCTCACCAAAATGAAGAAGACAAGCTCTAAAAGGTTGAATCGAACGTGTCAGCTGCTGTAAACACGCGGGCTGAGGATTGCAGACCAGGCTGAGTCATACATTTGTTTAAATTAAAAATATATACACATTTCCAGAGATCATTGACTGGCTAGCAGCAGCAGCAGGAGGAATCATTTTAATCTATTTTTTATTTCCAGCGCTGTGAGAGTGAAAAATTCAATATTGCAGCAGCTGAACAGCTCCGGTGGAATTAAAATCTTGTCTCATGCGAAGGCTCGCTATCACAGCTGAATATCTTTTCTCTTTCACTTCACAGGCTTCAGTCATTTCTGTATAAATGAATAAACTCTGCTGCATTAAGCAGGACTGGAAAGTTTTAGGTTAAACAGCTGTGTGGGATCACTCCAGCCACGGGTGCTGTGGACTTAATACTGCGGGCTAATTGTGTGTGGCATCGCAGTTGCCCCCCATTAACCTCGCTGCGTTGCCTTTTACTGTGGATAAATGGGGGCTTTAAATCAGCCATCTGTTGCCGCCCTGCTACCTTAACATAGACGCTACCAGGAAGAAAGCGACACGGGGAGACCTTCCAAGGACGTTAATGCCGCACGCTAACGAAGCACAGTCCTCTAGACCAGGGATTCTCAAATGGTGTGGCAAGACACACTGGTGTGCCTTGGGAATCTGGCCGGACCCCTGAAAACCCAGAGAATGGACCCTCCCCAGTCATGATTTATTGATGAGTGTGTGTGTTGGATCAGATCATTTTTGCCACCTTTTTGACACTTTCAACATGTTTTACCATCACTTTAACCAATTTTTGCCACCTTTTTGTGTACTTTTGCAATTATTTGGACAATTTTTGCTAAACATTGTCATCACTTTTCAGCATAGTTTAGCAGCTTTAACCATTTCTTTGCCACTTTTCTGCCACTTGTAACCTACTCTGTCACCTTTTTGACACTTTCAACCCATTTTTGCCACCTTCTTGCTAATTTTCACTCACTTTACCTTTGTTTGGCCACTTTTTTGCCTAATTTTGCCCATTTTTTAATCACTTTTAAACATTTTAACCACCTTTTTACAACTTTTAACCCTTTTAGCCACTTGTAACCCATTTCACCACCTTTTTAACACTTTTAACATGTTTTGACACTTTTGGCCTCTTATGCCAGTTGTTAACCATTTTTGACTTTACCTTGCCACTTTTTACCCAATTTTGTCGTGTTTTATCATCACTTTAACCAATTTTTGCCACCTTTCAGGCACCTTTTGCCCACTTTTGCCACCCCCAGTTGTTTGAGCCCTAGAAACCTCTCCCCTCTACCCCCCTTTTGGGCCACCTTGACTGTTATATTATTAAAAAGTCTATTTTGTATTGATATGAATATGGCGTGCCTTGAGATTTTGGATTAACCTTAGGTGTGCCTTGGGCGAAAATAGTTTGAAAACCACTGGTCTAGAAGGCCCCACAGACCACAGAGCACTGCAGCCACCTTTAAAGTCCCTAAACGCTCATTTATGAATGGATTTGCTTGAATGTCAGGAGCTTTTTTGTTGCTTTTGGCTTCTCAGCTTTCAAATGTTCTGCTTTTATTGCAACAGCTGTTGGATTTGTTTGTAGATCTTTCAGAAAGCACCTTATGTTTTCAGACAATCAGCATAAATCCATATTTGAAGGAGCTGCGTGACTACGTTTAGGATGATGGGCTCGAGTTGAGTAAAGCGGACTGTCAGTTGTTGGGCTGATTTCTGAAGAGGTCAATTTCAAGAGGGGGCAAAAAAAAAAAAAAAAAAGGAAAAAAGAAATAAAACTCCACCTGGACAAAATAAGTATTTCAGACTGCTGAAAGGTTTTGAAAGCAGCTCAGTCTCCTTGAAGTCATGTTTACATGCCTCTTCTTTGCAAACCATTTCACTTTTTCTATGAACATGAAGAAGAAATGCTTTCAATATTCAGTGTCTACCTTGAGAGTTTATGATTCAAACACATAATGTGAACCAAGGTCAAAGAATGGGATGTTTAAAAAGAGAAACTAGTGGATAAAGAGCAGGCTGTGAATTATCTGACTGGCAGATTCCAGGCTGTGCAGTTCCAGGGCGTTACCTCTAAGGCAGGGGTGTCAAACTCGACCACAGCAGGGGCCCAAATCTGAATTTAGGTGTAACCTGAGAGCCCAACAGGGTAAAAATTTTACCATAAGCTGTCAACCTTGTTTTCACTGGTAATAAATTAAGGGATGACAAATGATCCATCATCCATCTTCTTTGGCTTATTCGAGGTCGGGTCGCGGGGCCAGGAGCCTAAACAGGGAAGCCCAGAGTTCCCTCTCTCCGGCCACTTCGTCCAGCTCTTCCTGGGGGATCCCGAGGTGTTCCCAGGCCAGCCGAGCGACACAGTCTCTCCAGCGTGTCCTGGGTCTTCCCCGGGGCCTCCTTCTAGTGGGACCTGCCTGGAGCACCTCACCAGGGAGGTGTCCAGGAGGCATCCGGACCAGAGGCCCGAGCCACCTCATCTGGCTCCTCTCAACATGGAGGAGCAGCGGCTCTACTCCGAGTCTCTCCTGGATGGTTGAGCTTCTCCCCCTATCTCTAAGGGAGAGCCCAGACACCCTGCAGAGGAAACTCATTTCAGCTGCCTGTATCCGTGATCTCGTTCTTTCGGTCACTACCCACAGCTCATGACCATAGGCGAGGGTAGGAACGTGTAAATCCAGAGCTTTGCCTTTCAACTCAGCTCTTTCTTCACCACAACAGACCGATGCAGAGACCACATCACTGCCAACGCCGCACCGATTCGCCTGTCGATCTCCCGTTCCATTCTTCCCTTACTCGTGGACAAGACCCTGAGATACTTGAACTCCTCCACTTGGAGCAGGATCTCATTCCCAACCTGGAGAGGGCATTCCACCCTTTTCCAACTGAGGACCGTGGCCTCAGATTTGGAGGTGCTGATTCTCACCCCAGTCGCTTCACACTCGGTTGTGAACCGGTGAGAGCTGGAGGTCACGGCCTGATGAAGCCACCAGAACCACATCATCCACGACAAGCAGAGCTCTAATCCTGAGGCCACCAAACCGGACCCCCTCAACGCCCTGGCTGCACCTAGAAATTCTGTCCATGAAAGTTATGAACAGAACCGGTGAGAAAGGGCAGCTCTGACAGAGTCCAACCCACACCAGAAACCTGGAGAGGAGGGTCCGTCAGATAGTTGATCCTCAGATCCAGGGGGAGCAATGTGGATCACAGACAAATGATTTTAAGATTTAAAAAAAAAAAGTCAATAATAATTTTAAAAGCTCAAAATATGAGATAAAAAGTCAAAATATTAGTCAAAAAGGTAAGAACACTCATTCATTCATTCATTCAGCCTTTATTTCCTCTCAAAAAATCACTGAAGGCATTCCTTCATTTTCAATGATGTCGAGAGTACAACCAATAAAATGCATCAAAAGAAAAACTGGTACAAAAATATCAACGATACAATTAAAAACAGTTCCATTCAAAAGCAGAATAGTTCATTATCATAGTTTTAAACTGACCAATAGTTTAAATGTTTGTTGTAAAGCGTTCCAAGTGAACGCAGCCGAGAAGCTGAAAACAAAATCAAAAGTGAAAATAATGTTTCAAAAGTCAAATATATGAGATAGAAAGTAAAAATTATGAGTGTGAAGGTCAAAATATAACTTAAATTTATGATTGTGAATCTAAAAAAAATATATAAAATTAAATTCTAAATTGTGAGTTTAAAAAGTCAAAATATGGGATTAAAAGTCAAAGTTAAGAGTTTAAAAGGGAAAAATATGAGATTAAATTTGAAATCAGGATCTTGAAATTTCAAAATATGACTTAAAAATTTCAAATTGGAACCTAAAAGTTCACAACATGAGATAAAAAGTCAAAATCCTAAGTTTAAGTCAGAATTGTTAGAGCGCAAATTGAAAATATTAAAATGCAAATGAATTTCTCTCCCCTATTCCTATTCTCTCTCTCATTATTTTTACTCTTAACTTTTTCACATTTTTTTGACTTAAAGGATATTTTAAATCTTCAAGGTTAAATTCACATTTCTATACTGGAGGAAATCTGCAGACCTCTGACCTGGGGGCCAGTTCTAACCAAAATATGATGTGATCATGTGGGCCGGGTGAAACTGCACCACAGGCCGGATTTGGCCCCCGGGCCTTGAGTTTGACACCCCTGCTCTAAGGTGCTACAAACTTACTAGGGTGTGCCACAAGGCTTGGTAAAGGGCCCGCTGTTATTTACCATCTATATGCATTTCCTTGGACAGAACATTCCCAATTCCTCGTTTTATTTTTACTCTGATGATACAGTTATTACCTCCACCAAGGAGGTTTGTGCAACATTATGTAATAATGCCGCACTATGTAATAACCCTAACCATAGGACTTAAGGTGGGCTCCAGGGTATACCCTACTACCCTGCCCTAACCCTAACCGCTTAGTGGCTTACAAAATGCAGCGTTATTACATAATGAATTGAAAATTTATTACATTATTACATAATGTGGCGCTACAAGGTCATGTGATTGGGTGGGTTTGTTGGTTTGTTAGTTAGTTTGTTTGTTAACAACATAACTCAAAAAGTTATGGATAGATTTTGATGAAATTTTCAGGAAATGTCAGAAATGGCATAAGGAAGAACTGATTCGATTTTGGGAATGATCCGGATCACCGGATCGGAATTTTTTAAAAGATTCTGTACTATTGGGAGATAGGGCTAATGATGGAGGTCTGCGCTGTTACCACTTTACACCAGGAGATGGCAGACATGAGTAACTTCAATCCCAGCAGCATTTTTGGGTGTGTTTCTGTTTAAAGTTTTGGAGTTTATAGACAAGCTTTTCACAAATATTCAGAATGCCTTTGATTCAGTCAAAGATCAGCTTTGTTGGCTGTAACTTTCACTAAATCCAGACAATACTCATCTGTACATGCATTTACAGATTTATGTACAGTTCTGTGTCTACATTTGCAAGTATAGTCATGCAACGATTATAGCTCCATACAATAAACACACCAGTATAAAAAAGGTAGGAATGGGCACAATAGCCAAAAAGCCTTTGTTGAGTATTTTACTGAACAAAAGTATATAAAAATCATATTATTTTTGTTTATTTATGAAGCCACACACTGCAGCTAGGACTAAACCATCTCAGGACACTTTAAGAAGAGGAACTGGTCTGAACTCTACTCTTTGTGATGTCTCTGTAGGGAGAACAAAGAATCAGAGTGATTGGTTAAGAGTCTGGTGATGTGAGTGAATGGACTGAGATAAAGTCTATAATATGAAGGTTATCTATGCAGCAGGTAAAATGTCATGGCAGTGTTATTAAAAGTAGTTTTTCAGGGTATGCAAACAACTGTGAATGAATCACACTGAAGTAGTTAGGAAAATATTCATCATTCAGCCGTAAAATACACAATTACACCCAGAGCTGTTTGTAAAGGAGCGGTAGGACAGTGTTTGCAGATTGTCCATGCTCCTCCACTGAGTTTTGCAGTCTCTCCACCATGTTTAAAACCAAGGTCAAATCACGGTCGTAATCAGCCTTTAAATCACGTCGTACACTCCCAAGAGCAGCATAAAATCTGGACTGTTTGTTAATCTGACTGAGGGCCGCTGTAATGAGTTTGGAGACGACCGCTCGATCACAGAGCACAAGTACAAGTCCCATAAGTCCCGCTCGAGCGTCCTTGAGCAGGACAGCGATTACCGAGTACTTCTGATCTTTTGTTAAGCAGAAACCAAAAAGAATATTTCTCTGCGGATCAATACGACTCCCAACTTCACTTCAAGGGTGGCAGACTTCTCTAACTCTTGATTTAACAGTCAAGAACACTGAATCAAATTTCTCGAGGGTTTTGTTTAACGGAAAAATCAATCCATGGTTTTATGTATTTTTATAATTTACATATAAATACTGTAATCATTTCTTCTACCATAACTACGGTGCTGACTGATCCAAGGACACAGATCATGAAGGATGATGGGATGTTTGCATAAATGCTTAAAAACGTCCTTTTTCAGTTATGTATCTTTGAAATGCCTCTTCAATATCCTAAAAGCTTGAAACGTGTTTGACCCCTAAGGACCCACACCCAGTTCTCCTGATAGGAAAATGACTGGGGGCACAACATTAACTATATATTTATTAGGGCCCGAGCACAGAGGGTGCGAGGCCTTACACATATACATGGTCCAACAGCTACGTTAAAAGGCGTGGCCATGGTGGTTATTTTTTGTTTGCCATGAAACAGGAAGTAGATTTTTTAAAGACTCATTTTAGACTTTCTCATTAGTCGAAAGGCGTGGCCATGGCGGCCCCTTGAATTGAAATGCTTCATCATGTGATAAAAGTGGCTGGTGCTCACTAAAAAAATTCCTTTTATCACAAGATTGGCCAAAACCTGCTGAAATTAGCCCAGGCACATTCCTCAAGGTCGGTATTACTCAAATTTGAAGGTCAAGAGTCCTTACCTAAAATGGTGTGGCGCTGACAATTATGTATGTATTATGTAACAGGATGTAGAATTATCTAGTGCTTACAAAACTTATAAAGCCATGAAACTTGGCAGAAAAATACCCAGTAGCAAAACGAGATGATTGATAGGATGATTGTTGGTGGACGTGGCTTTTTGACTCAGTGGTGCCCCCTACAATATTTGATAAATTCAGCACCTGCAGCAGGTTGAATCAAATATTTTGGAAATTCTTGAGTTTATAAATCATTGTAAGATCTACAAAAAAGCCTCTTGGACCTACACCGTAAAAAAAACAGGGAGTCTGCTATTTTTTTTTTTTTTTTTTTTTTTTTTTGTCGTTCAAAAATCAGTATATTGCAGACATCGCAATTTTCAAAATCCCTCTCGAGGAATTCATCCAAACACCTTCATGTTGAGGATATTGTAAGAAGACATGTCGTAGTTGACAGTTGCATTTGAACTTTTTCATCACTCAATGGGGTGTGGCCATGGTGAATTTTTCTTTGCCATGAACAGGAAGTAGAATTATCCTGGGCTTAGAAAACTTTTAGAGTCTTGAAACCTGGCACAAATATTCACACTGCGAAGCTCAGATGACTGCTATTTGTGTTTTGGGTGGGCGTGGATTATTACTTCTATCTATTTATCCATGAAGGTAAATCGCCAAATTTAGATGAGATATAAAAGCACTGAAGAAAATAATGATACAAAGCTGTACACATCTGTACCTCTGTAGTTTATGCATCTATAGCTTTTAATTTTACACATCTGTTACCATGGCAAACCATTGAAATTCATGAAAAAGAAAGAAAGTGGGGGTAACTAAAAGGATGGAAAAAATATCTCTAAAAACTAATGATTTAGAGAGAGGAACAGATCAGAGCAGATCAGATCCACTGAAGTGCCTGAAACTGCTGTAGTCTGCATGCCAGGCCAGTAGTTGGCGGTGTGACTGACAATGAAACACATGCATGCACACCTTTGTTTCCTCCCGGTGGTGTCAACAGACAAACATGGCTGACACACAAATGTTTGTGTGGACAGATGAAGTCGGGTTGGTTCCTAGTGACAGCTGACCACAAAATAAATAGATATTTAAAAAATGGGAACATATAAACGTTGGCAGGAAGTGAGCAGCACCAGGCCAAGATCAAGTTTCTGACGGACTACATGCAGAACATGGAGCAGAAGAAGAGACAGCTGGAGGAGAGCCAGGATGCTCTGACCGAGGAGCTCGCTAAGCTGCAGGCTCACGGTTCACACATTTAAATTAACCATTAAAACATCTTAGCTCAAGTAAAAACAGGTCAACTTGATGGACTTTTCATCTTTGCTTTTCATCAGAGAAAAGACACGAGATGTCAGGAGAGGAGGAGGAGAAGGAGGACGTCTGCAGACACGACGGGGACATAAAGGTGAGGAGACGTTCGAGACCACAGACTGAAGAAACACATGGCATAAGATATTTTAATGAAAGTTTGCAGTAAAATAAGTGTATTTTACTATTATTTAGACCAGTGTTACTGAAAACTGCTCAAAGAGCCAAATTGTTGAAAAATACCTTTGCAATAGCCAAATTTTAAGTGGTGAAAAGTGGCAAAAATGGATTAAAAAAGGCATAAATGGTCAAAAAGCAGAAATAAAATTGGTTAAAAGGTTCAAAATTGGAATAAAATGGCAAAAAGTGGGTGAAAAGTGGCAGAAAGGAGTTACAGATAACAAAAATGGTCAGAAAGCAGCAGAAAATGTGCTAAAAATAGTGAAAAGTGACTAAGAATGGGCAAAAAGTGGAATCAGAATTGGTGAAAAGGCAAAAAATAGGCATTAAATGGCAAAAACTAAGTGACAAGTAGCAAAAATGGGTGAGAAGTGACATTAAAAAGGAGTTATGAATGATAAAAAATAGTCAGAAGCAGCAAAAATGTCATAAAAAATAGTAACAAGTGACTAAAATGGGCAAAAAGTGGCAAAATATGTGGTAAAAATTAATGAAAAGTAAATAAAATGGTCAAAAAGCTGCAAAAATGTGGTATAAAATAGTGAAAAGTGACTAAAATGGGCAAAAAGATGCAGATATATGGTAAAAATGAATTGTGGTTAAAACGACCTAAGGCAGCAAAAAATGGTCAAAAGGTAGAAAATTTGAATAAATGGCAAAAATGGGGTGAAAAGTGGCAAAAGCGGCAAAAATGGGTGGGAAATGACATTAAAAAAAGGAGTTACAGATGATAAAAATGGTCAGAAAGCAGCAAAAATGAAGTTAAAAATTGTGAAAATTGACTAAAATGGGCAAAAAGTGGCCAAAAAAATTTGGTAAAAATTAATGAAAAGTGACTAAAATGTTCAAAAGGCTGCAAAAATGTGGTAAAAAATAGTGAGAAGTGACTAAAATGGTCAAAAAGCAGAAAAAAATAGTGAAAAGGTGCAAGATTGGAATTAAATGGCAAAAACTGGGTGAAAAGTGGCAAAAAAGGAGTCACAGATGACAAAAATGGTCAGAAAGCAGCAAAAATGTGGTAAAAAATAGATAAAAGTGACTTAAATTGTCAAAAAGCTGCAAAAATTTGGTAAAAATAGTGAGAAGTGACTAAAATGGTCAAAAAGATGTAAAAATGAATGAAAAGTGACTAAAACAGCAGCAAAAAAAATTGGTGAATAGGTGAAAAATAGGCATTAAATGGCAAAAACTAGGTGACAAGTAGCAACAATGGGTGAGAAGTGATATTAAAAAAAGGAGTTATGGATGATAAAAATAATCAGAAGTGGCAAATATGTGGTAAAAATGGTGAAAAGTGACTGTAATGGGAAAAAAATGGCAAAATGGTCTTAAAGATTATGTGAAAAGTGACTTAAATTGTAAAAAGCTGCAAAAATTAGGTAAAAAATTTTTGAACATGGAGTTAAATAGTCAAAAAGTGGCAAAAATGTGGTAAATTATTGGTGAAAAATGACTAAAAGGGCAAAATGCTGCGAAGAATGACAAAATGTACAAAGTGTTATTTAATGGCTAAAAGCAGCTTAAATTGGGTGAAAAGTGGCCAAAAAATTGCCTGAAAGGGGAAAGAATTGCAGATAGCAAAAAGCAGGATGAAAGTGGCAGAAACTACAAAACTGGCAAGAAGAAATGGAACAAATGGACTAAAAGCAGCAAAAATTGTTTAAAAGTGGCAAAAAAAGGAAAAAAGGTTGAAGAAATACAAATAATGGTTATGAAAAAACTAAGAAAAAAAATAAAGGTTGACAATTAAAGCCTCCTGTAGAAGAATGGGAACAAGCTGATTCATGTGACTTGATATGAATAATTCCTGAGGCGAAAGTTTTCTAAGGTTTTCTGGGGAAAAATATTTCAAATGAAGACATAAAAGAGCCACAAACCATCCCAGTAAAGCCAACGTTGAGTTTTACTCATTTAGACTAATAACGGTTTGTGACAAGACTTGAACCGGATCAGGAATTTAGTCTGAAATCGTCTAAACTGGGCCTAAAATTTGGACTTCAAGTCGAATGAAGCAGTAGAAAAATCAACAAACCTATTCATGTTTGATGTTTTTTAGATCTAGGATATTTCTACAGATTTGATTGATTCTCACTGAACCACTTTATGCTGGTTTAAATGATCCTAGAGTTTGTTTTTTATTGGTTTTTCAAACAAAAGTGCGACAGTCATTATGACTGTCTACTGTGTGTGATCCTCATGAGGAAGGATGTGAAATCCTCGTACCACTCCTCTTTACTGAGCCAGGAACTTTCAGCTGCGTACGACTGTAGTCTGGCTTTACCCTGGCTCTAAAGTCTACACACACCTGTTACATTAGTCTGGCTTTACCCTGGCTCTAAAGTCTACACACACCTGTTACATTAGTCTGGCTTTACCCTGGCTCTAAAGTCTACACACACCTGTTACATTAGTCTGACTTTAACTGGCTCTAAAGTCTACACACACCTGTTACATTAGTCTGGCTTTAACTGGCTCTAAAGTCTACACACACCTGTTACATCCGTCTGGCTTTACCCTGGCTCTAACAGTCTACACACACCTGTTACATTAGTCTGGCTTTAACTGGCTCTAAAGTCTACACACACCTGTTACATTAGTCTGGCTTTACCCTGGCTCTAACAGTCTACACACACCTGTTACATTAGTCTGACTTTAACTGGCTCTAAAGTCTACACACACCTGTTACATTAGTCTGGCTTTACCCTGGCTCTAAAGGTCTACACACACCTGTTACATTAGTCTGGCTTTACCCTGGCTCTAAAGTCTACACACACCTGTTACATTAGTCTGGCTTTACCCTGGCTCTAAAGTCTACACACACCTGTTACATTAGTCTGGCTTTACCCTGGCTCTAAAGTCTACACACACCTCTTACATTAGTCTGGCTTTACCCTGGCTCTAAAGTCTACACACACCTGTTACATTAGTCTGGCTTTACCCTGGCTCTAAAGTCTACACACACCTGTTACATTAGTCTGGCTTTACCCTGGCTCTAAAGTCTACACACACCTGTTACATTAGTCTGACTTTAACTGGCTCTAACAGTCTACACACACCTGTTACATTAGTCTGGCTTTACCCTGGCTCTAACAGTCTACACACACCTGTTACATTAGTCTGGCTTTACCCTGGCTCTAACAGTCTACACACACCTGTTACATTAGTCTGACTTTAACTGGCTCTAAAGTCTACACACACCTGTTACATTAGTCTGACTTTAACTGGCTCTAAAGTCTACACACACCTGTTACATTAGTCTGGCTTTACCCTGGCTCTAACAGTCTACACACACCTGTTACATTAGTCTGACTTTAACTGGCTCTAAAGTCTACACACACCTGTTACATTAGTCTGGCTTTACCCTGGCTCTAAAGTCTACACACACCTGTTACATTAGTCTGGCTTTACCCTGGCTCTAAAGTCTACACACACCTGTTACATTAGTCTGGCTTTACCCTGGCTATAACAGTCTACACACACCTGTTACATTGTTGTAATGTGAAGGTTCCCTACTTGGGGTCTGGGCACCCCTAGGGGGGGCGCCTATAATGAACTTTTATTTATAGAGTCATGATTGAAAATGTAAGAGGAAGTATTTAGAGCCCTCTGAAAGGTCTAACCAAATAAAGAGGATCTGTACATTTCTTGGGAGAAGGTGACATTTAAAAGTACATTTTTGAGATGATAAAGTCGTATTTTTTCAAGAACCTGAACTCATAATTTTCTAGTTCAAAAGTCCTAAATTATTTCATCATGCACTTTAAAATGCAAGTTTGTAATGTCAGAATTGAACATCCTAAACTAGTGAATTTACAAGGATCCAAACAGAAAACAGAGAATCGAAATGTCTCTTCAGAGTCTGGGGAATAATGATCATGTGATCATTCTTGGATCATTTCCTCACTGATCAATCCTACTAAGAAAAATCTCCTGATTAGGCGATCAACTGTAGGACTTATGTAAGGAAAACAGCTTCATCTGTTGTCATTTTCTTTTTCCACGGCTCTTTTGGATTTTATAGTGTCAAAGAATTCTACCTTTTAGTTGACATAAATTTCCAATTTACTTTTTCTGGTAAATTTATGACTTGTTAAATTATACATTTTTGCTTTTGCTAGAAATTTTTTACTTAAAATTGACTGAACCTTCTCATTTTCATATTCTTATGGTGGCTCTAAATGCCGTTGTAATAATGGATAGTTTTTATGCAGATATTTATGAAGCACTAGTTTATGCAGGCCTGTTATGCTGGGATTTGGTCAATAAAACAATTAAAGATGATGTTTAATTTTTCAGAGATGGTCCTGGGGGGCTTTAGAGTGTTTAGAGTAGAGGGACCCCAAAGAAAAAAGGTTGGGACCCACTGATGTAAAGCTCTAATCATTTCAGAAATGTTCTGCCTTCTACCATTTCTGAAGCCAAAGAATTGTTTGGAGAAATTTCCAGAAACCAGAAGAACAAAATGAATCTATGTTGATGTGGTTTGTTGACATTTCTCCACAGTTACTCTGCCGTTAAAAATCAGAGCTTAGCGAGCGTCTCCTTTCAGTCTGAACCAGGGTCTGCTGCTGGAGCAGGAGAGGCTGATGTCAGACCACGACAAACTGAAGACTGAAGAGCAGAAGGACGCCAAGCTGCAGAAACTCCAGTGAGTAAAGGGCTCATCCGTACGTTTATTTATGTCGAATGTGAATTAATGTGGTTTTTGTGTGCAGGCTGCTGATCGAGCAGAGGGAGCAGGCCAGAGAGGACCTGAAGGGCCTGGAGGAGAGCGTGGTAAGTACAGGTGCATCTCAAAAAATTAGAATATCATGAAAAAGTTCAATATTTTTTGTCACTCTTTTCTGAAAGTCAAACCCATATATTATACAGACTTGTTACACCTAGAGTGAAATATGTCAAGCCTTTATTTCTTGAAATGTTGATGATTATGGCTTACGGATAAGAAAACCCAAAATTCAGTGTCTCAAAAAATTAGAATATTACATAAGATCATAAAAAAGGATGTTTTACACAGAAATGTCAGGCTTCTGAAAAGTATGTTGATTTTTATGCCTTCAATACTTGGTCAGGCCTCCTTTTGCGTGGGCAGGTGCCAAGTCCTGCTGGAAAATGAAATCAGCATCTCTATGAAGCTTGTCATGCTGAAGTATTGAAGGTATAAAAATGAACATACTTTTCAGAAGCCTGACATTTCTGTGTAAAACATCCTTTTTTATGATCTTATGTAATATTCTAATTTTTTGAGACACTGAATTTTGGGTTTTCTTATCTGTAAGCCATAATCATCAACATTTCAAGGAATAAAGGCTTGAAATATTTCACTCTAGGTGTAACAAGTCTGTATAATATATGGGTTTGACTTTCAGAAAAGAGTGACAAGAAATATTGAACTTTTTCATGATATTCTAATTTTTTGAGTTGCACCTGTATTTCCTGTTTGTGCAGTGGAGGAGATGAAGTCCCCATGAGGGGCTCAGTGATCATCCATGCATGCAAATAAAAACTCCATCCTGTAAAACTTCAGCTGTGTCTGCGTTTTTGTTGCATGACCCCCTACTTACATCTCAGGTGGCTCCCCAGGGGGGCGCTGCGCCGCGTCCCCCCTTCTCCATCAGGCATGCCTTGATCCAGGTACCGGCCACAGTGGGGTTTGAACCCCAGCATCCCCTGCAGAACTGGTCTAGTCCAGTCCTCTGTGCCACCGCCGCCATACCTTTCACACTACCATCTCTTCTCCTGGTGCATTTATCCTCTTTGTGCAGGATGTGGCTTTAAAATTCACTGAGACCAAGATGGGAGTCGAACCTGGAACCTTCAGACTCTGAGTCAGTCCACTATCTCTTTAGGCTACAGAGCCAGACCTTCAGCTGAGCCTCAGAGGGGCTTTCCGTCTTTATTTGGACTCAAATCTTGAAAACTTAAAGACATTGGTTAGATTTGAAAGGATAACTCCTGTCCAGGTCTCCTGAAGTCTAGATTTGGACTCAGACTTTAAAAATAGATGAACCCATGGTAAGATTTGAACCTGTGACCTCCTGGTTCACAGTCAGCCAGCTGTTCCACTAATCCACTGAGACACACACCTGTTCATGTTTCTCAGAGGATCTGGTCTCTGCTTTTGGGGACTGGACTTAAAAATGCACCTAAAATCAAACCCACAACCTTTACACTCTTTGGCAGTCCTCTTTACTCCTAAATCAGCGATTTACACCAGCAGCTTCAAAAATCCACAGGAGATTTGAACCGACAACCTCATGATCCCAGAGCAGATACCTGTCAGACTGAGCTAGCACACAGGCTAAAGCTAGCTGCAGTTTCTCTAAGACTTCACATCTGGAGTAGAACATCTCTACATGTGAACATCTTTGCTGCTGAAGACCATTTTATACTAAAGTTGCACATCTCCATGAGTGATAATCTTTCCTGCTGAGGACCATCTTGAGTTGCACATCTCTACATGTGAACATCTTTGCCGTGGCTGAAGAGCGTTGTCATACCTCGACTGAAGCTCTCTATTTCAGTCTTTGTTGTGAAACTTTTCCATTGAGTTCTATGTCTGTCTCACGTGCATGACCTTGTTTATGACATTACTTTTCCTTTGGATTCCCAAACTTACGTTTAGGACTGAAGCTCAAGTTTAGATTACCAAGTTCTGACTAGGCTTGAACCCCAAACCTTGAGCTTCCCAGTAACTTTTCTTTCCCACTGACCAATAGAGACAACTAACTTTGCAATATTTCCATGGTTATCACTCTTTTCTTTGGCACTAGCTCCTAAAGTTCCCTTCTATAGGATTCAAACCCACAACCTCCAGATCTAGAGATGAAACTCCAACTTGTTGAGCTATGGAGAGAGAAGCTTGAAGTATTTTCAGTCTTTGATTTGGATAGGGGCCTTAAAAATCTTTAAAAAGTTTTGAAACATAAACCCTGAGTTTTCAAGACAGAAAAGCAGAAAAATACAAATAAAATACAAACAAATTCATTTTCATTATGAAGCCAAATCTGGGTTGCCAAAAAAGAGCAAACATCACATATGGCCTACTGTCAGAATCATCTTCTCTCTCTGTCCTCTCAGGCCAAAGAGCTTCAGACTCTTCACAACCTGCTGAAACTCTTCATCCAGGACCTCACCATGCAGGTCAGGAAGGTACAGGCCTCTTCTTTCTCTCTTAAATGTTTATTTTCTCTCTGAATATTCCAGATTTACATTTAACTCTGCTCTTTGTGTGTTTTCAGAGTGCAGAGCTGGACTGTGAGGAGGGACTTGGAAATGTGGCTCAGAAACAGAAGATCTCCTTCCTGGAGAACAACCTGGAGCAGCTCACCAAGGTCCACAAGCAGGTAAAGACACAAAAAACTTATTTTTATTTGGAGAATATGGTAGACAGAGAGAAATTATCTGCAGAGGAAGCAACTGATGCAAAAGTCAAATAACGTGACACAGTTCCAAGCCTCCGAGTCTCTGTCTTCAGTGTCAGGATTTTCCTACATATTTTTTTCTTTTTTTTTTTGTGGTTTCATCTTTTTTGGCTTCAAGCAATCAAGTAAGTTAAAAATTATGTCTGAATGTCTCTTTATTTCATGCAATCTTTGACAAAACTTGTCAGATAAATGTGAAGAAAAACTGCTGTTATAACACCCGACCTTAAAGTCCTTCTCTCTCTCCGTGGATCCCTCCAGCTGGTCCGAGACAACGCAGACCTCCGCCTTTCATGAGTCTGTTCACTCCCTGTAGAGGTCTTCCAGGCATGCCAGGGCAGACCCAGGACCTGCTGGTTTGTTGGCTTAGCCTGCTGCCACCAAGACCCAGCCCAGAAAAGGCAGAAGAAAGTGGATGGAAGAAATATCCCCAATAGCGCCTAACAGATATAGTTTTCCATGGCCATTCATGAGTCTGATAACCAACATTTGGAATCAATATGCATTTATAAGAAAACAATATATCCTTAATGTGACAAAAGTAAAAGTGCATGACAGGAAGTAGAATTATCCTGGGCTTAGAAACCTTGTAGAGTCTTGAAACCTGGCACAATGATTCACAGTGAGATTCTGAGGTGACTGTCCTTGGTGTTTTGGTTGGGCTTTGCTTATTGGCTCAGTGGCGCCCCCTACAATATTTCAGAAAATCAGCCCCTGGAGTACATATCACCTAGACATTTGAAAATGCTTGAGCATGTGTGTCATCCCAGGACCGACATGAAACCTCCTGGATCTATATTGTAAAACAACAGCAAGTCTGTTTTCTTTTTAATTTTGCATGTTGAAAGTTTCAAAAGCATTTCTTCTCTTAATGGAACCAAAATGAAGGCTATACTGCCATCTTATGACAATACAAAATACTGCAACACTATTTAGGACAGGGTCCAAACAGCAAACAACACATTACAAAGTTTGTATCTGTCTGTTTATCCATGAAAATAAGAGAAAATGACAAACTGTGAGGAGATTTAAAAGCATTGACGAAAATGATGAAACAAACTTGTACACATCTTGAGCTCTCTATTTGCTCCTCTGATCGATCTTCATCACCAATGATTGGAACATTCACTCAATGCTTTTAGCCACTCGGCGACGTTTCTCCTGTGGAGTGAGCGCTGACACGAGGGAGAGGGAGTGAGGCTGCATGCATGCAAGAGAGAGAGAGAGAGTGGCTGAGCCAAGCAGAGCTGTGTAAATGACAACACAGCGATTTGTTCATGATTTGGACTTGCATTCAAAATTTTCCGGGCTCGTGCCTCCTTCCCATTAGTTTTACTGTCAAAATAACGGCAAGCTCTGGAAATGAATGACGGTTATCAACCTCTGTTTCTGTGAAACAGTGAGTGTTGCAAAGCTCACATAACCCAATTTTTCTACATTTAACCCATTTTTGCCAATTTTTACCACTTGGAACCTGATCATGATTTTACTGACCTCAATGGGCCCCCTGTTTGGCTGAGCCCAAGAAAGTTCTCCCCTTTACCCCCTTATGGGCCAGTCACATGACCACACATGATCAGAATGTTGAGTGTGTTTCACTCAGGGACTTCATGAATTAACCTTTAAAGGTCATGTGACACCTGTGTAACGGTGGGTCCTTGTGGGTTAAGGTATCTGATCAGTTCAGTCCGTGTTTAATCAGACTAAATTTAGAGTCAGGCTGAGAAACAACCCAGCAGTCCCTGTCCATCAGTTTTGCTTTAATGTTGCTTAATCCTGATTGGTGAAACGGGGTTTGTTGTGTTAACTCTTTACACCTCAGTCCTGCCAATTTCAAACTCATGAGAGGAGTCACAGAAAACAAGACATCTGTGAGAAAAAACAGGATTTTCAGTCATTGGCAGGATGAAGCCTCCCATCACCCAGGGTACAAAAACTAGAGACATTTTAGGAGCTTTATTAAACTGTTTATGGGAGAAGAATTTTATAAACTGTAGCTGAATTGAATCAACTGAGTTCTGAGTTGCAGAAGAGTTAAACTGGAAATGATTCACTATTTGATTATTCCACATTTTCCTACTTCTTTTATGTCAGAAATTATTTCTGCATAGGTTTATTGCATGCCTAATTTGTTCATGCATCCACAAAGATGCTTTTAATTAAGTGCTTTTTTTGTCTGCTTAGCTTAAGTTTTAGTGGATAAAGATGGGCTAATTTTTATTAAACTTGATGAAAAGATGTAGCCTTAATTATTTGTTGGGCTTTTTTTGCCTTTATTTGGCTAGAAAAGAAGATAGACAGGAAATATGAGGAGAGTGGGGGGAGGTTCACCACACAGCGTAGATTCATGGCAGAGCCACCTTCACATACGTGACCTTCTTATTGTTGCCGCGGGAACACTGGCGGTTAAATCAAAGACTGCTACATAATGAGGTGGGAACTGTTTCTAGAAGGTGCCTTTCTGTTGCTGTACCTCATTCATGTTTATGGTACTCACTTGTGATGGTCTGCGATTATTCCCTGACATCTGTTGTAAGTTTAATCGTCCAAGCTTGTCCAAGTAACGTGGAACTTTACTCCCTCTGCCCCCCATATTTTGGGGCTTCACTTGGCATTTCCAGGTTGAGTACAGACCAGATACGCTACCTAGCTCCTCCCACCTTGCTATGAACTGAAGACTCTGTTCAATAAACATACACTCCATAGGGTTAATTTACTAAACCATAAACCAATGGTTTGGTTTCATGGATGATTTCCCCATAATGAAGGAGAAAAGCTGTTAAAAGTGCCCTTCCTGGTTTCCGGTAGTATCCCAGTCTGTTAGAAGTGGATTCCTTCTGTCCATCCTCCATCAGCTGTTGATCTAATTGTCTCTCTGTGCCCAGGTGAGCTAACATCATAGACGTTGGTAGTTTACAGCGACTGTAAAGGTTCACAGTGTTTTAGAGCGTTTATGTGTCTGACTATATACACATGTTGTTTGGGATGGGCAGAACCTTTGAAAAGGATCTTTTAGGGTGAATGGATGAACATTCTGTCCGTATGGACCAATCAGAGCAATAATACATAAAATGAAGTAGAAGCTGGAGTACAGCAGGCTCACTTGTTCACCATCAGTGGAGCTAGTTGGTCAAACTCCAACTGAACCCAGTCAAGAAAAAGACCAAAGGCATCTTTCCACAAAGAAAATATTTCACTGTGGCTCTTTGCTCTTCTTCTAACAAAGAAATAGAGTCTATTTTTTACTAAACTGCCAGACGCCATTGTTTACAGGTTTGCAGTTCCTTCAGCTAAACCACACATTGTTCCGGTCTTTTCTCGGGCTGAGAACGACCAGATCAGGGGGAAGCTTTGCAGGATGGATCTACCTGATGACAGACATGAATCTGGCCAATCCCTCATCAGACGTGGGGCATAAATGAGCCTTTAGGACTGGGGTGTCAAACTTAAGGCCCGGGGGCCAAATCCGGCCCAACAGATCACATGATATTTCTGTTCTAACTGTCCCATCAGTCTGAGGTCTGCAGATTTCCTCAAGTATAAAAATGTAAATTTAACCTTGAAGATTTAAAAAAGAAACCTTGTTAAGTCATAAAAATCTGAAAAAGTAGAGAGTAGAAATAGTCGGGAATGAGGGAAAGAAATTAATTTGTGTTTTCATTTCATATTTTCATTTAATTTTTTATTTTGACCTTTAGGACTTTTAAAGATGACTTTTTATCTCAGATTTTGAACTCATTTATTTATCATTTATTTGACATGGACACACAGTAACATTGATGCTGTGATATTTAATCATTTTGACTTTTTTTTTTTTTTTTTAAGAAATCTTAAAATCCTTTATCATCACTGTTTAATTCTCCCTATAATTCATTACCTGTGAAAACACAGTTGATAGTTTTTGGTTAAATCTTGACCCTGTTAGGCCCTCAGGTTAGACCTGGATCCAGAATCCAGCTCCTGCTGTGATTGAGTTTGACATCCCTGATTTAGGAGGACTGAAGGCTGGAGGTGCGAGTACTGCTAACATTAAACACATTCGGCAAACTGACATTTTTAACCTGCAGACGCTTTGAGAAAACAAAAAATGCTCCTCCTGAACTTAAAGAAGACACATTCTGACTGTTTTTGGTGCATGTTCTACCGTCACACTAGTCCATCAGACACATTTTGAGTTCAGTTTAATCAGCACTGAGATTAGTGGCTAGAATCATCCATAAAGTGAAGACGTTGAGAGTGCTGTGGTTCTTCTCCGTCTCCTCTGCTGTTATCACTCAGGTGTAAAACAAAGTTCCACAGGTAGACGTGTTATTTTAGAAGAATTGTATTAAACACACAGCGTTATCATCTCACAGGCAGCAGGACGGCTTCCATTACAGACGGACGATGACAAGCTGCCTTCACGGCGTCCGGTCTTCTGCTGACTGACACTAATGTGACACGTATTCAAACACGGAGCAGAGCTGCTTGTTAAAGTGTCACTTTGATGGAAACAGTGGAACATGTGCTGCATAATCAACGATACAAGTCATAATTAAGCGAGCAGGCTGCAAAGACGGAAGATGCATGGTGATGAAAATGGATTTTAAAGTGGCACGCCTTAATGAAGCGCCAAATATTTACATACATCTGTAAACCATCTCTGTAATTATCACGCCAAGTATTTATGACAGAAACTCAGCCAGACCAGAATTTTCTTTCCCTTCAGCTCATATTTATTTGTAAAATAAAGTGTTGATCATTGAAACATTGAAATATGACACAAACATTTCATCGACTGAGAAGAACACAAGTTTATCTACAATGATGATGACTTTTCTAGCCTTACAACAGTTTGAATATTTTATACATGAACTGAAAATACAAAGTTACAGTAAACATGCCTTTAGATAAAAATATCTTTACAAAAAATGTACATTTCTATACAACAGTTGTCAGTTACACATCTCTACAAGCCCAAAGATTCTTGTTAAAACCTGCAACGCCCAACAAACTGTCAGTATATTGTTTCAGGATTATTTTTAACTTAATAAAACATTTTTAAAGTCTATTAATAATCAAATTAAAACAAAATAAAGACTATTTACAAGGCGAATCCAAAGCGAGTGTTTAAAGTGACCCAGATAACAACAGTTAAAAGCAATGAGTTGGGTTTTTTTGTATTTTTTTGGCAAAATAACCGACACATCACCATACTGCTCATTAATTAACAGGCTACCAGCAAAACAAGAGAAACATGTAGCAGAGCCATTTCCCTTAGCTGTAGTTTTGGGTACAAAAATAGTGCTAAATAATAATTACACATTATCATCATTCACCAGACATTTCTTTTGAAAGAGCTGCAGGACATTTTCTTTTATGCATTTTTTCCGGCAGCGCTGCCAGACTTCACTAAATCGGTGCAAAAGAATAAATTCTCTGTTTAAAAAGGTCAAATTTCAAACAATTTCCTTTTTTCCCTGGTGGTTTGGTTTGATTCAGCGAGGTTAAGAGCCAGTAAGAGGAAAAAGGAATGAATAAGACGAGGTTTATGCAATAAACTCATCCAAACAAGTGTTTAGGTTAATATTCCACTTTAATGGGAGCCTTGAAATAGTAACTTTATCCAGCTTTATCAAAACTGTTCTGGCTTCAATACTTTTTGATGCTGTGTTTAAAAACAATACAATCTCTATGATTTAATGACTGATCGTAACAAAGCTTGGAAAAACAGATCTACAGTGGTATCTTTAACTGAAAGCAGTCAGTGCGTTTACATGAACAGTCAAGCAGGACGACAAAATTTAGGGTTTTTACAGATAGTGGATATGCGAATATTTAAAAATTAATTTTAGCTGATACAGATATTCAAATGTAGTTCAGACCAAAGCTTCAGGCCTTAAAACTCACAATTTCATATTTGAGAAAAAACTAATTTCAGTCATTAAAACAGACTTTTAAGTGTCAGAAGTAGAGATGAATGAAGGAGACTTGAGCTGACGTAGGTCTCCTGGTCGATCCTTAAACGACACACATTTATTTATTTGTACAGCCAGTATTTACAGCTGATAGAGGCAGATTTTTATACCGTAAAATACCAAATAATAGCTGGGTTCCTTTAAACCACCGGGTGTAACAGCACATTTTGATAAATACCCGCCGGTTCCAAATAAACGCCGGGTCTAATTCATTTAAAGCTCGGGTATGTGACTTTCGATGAGAACCAGATAGAATCAAGTCTCAACTCCCCCTCCATTCCTGTTCTTCTCTGTGTTTGACTCATGGTTTGATGTTTGAGCTCCGTAGCTCCGCCCCTCTCCTTACGTACCTCCTCGTGGATGAGAATGTCCGCTGAGTTGAATACTGACTGTGGCAAAGTGCTCTCGGAGTGATTCTGCTCTGCTTTTTCACTGAAATCAACGGCCCAATCACAGGCAAGAAAACACTTCATCTCATCATGAACAAATTCTACACAGGACTGAACACCGCCGTAATCCCGCCGTTGAATCAACTCCTCACTGAGCTGAGATACGGAAGCTACAGTGGCCAATAGGAATGCTCCCTCTGACCTGAGCCTGATTGGCTGTGAGTACTAGCCTCCTCATTGGCTGGGGCACCCCTGTCCCTTGCTGGTTTTCTCAAGTGAGATAGCAGCGCCATGGCCCAGTGCAGTCAAAAAATAAACCAGTATTTAAAGTGTTTAGAGAGTGTTGAGTTGACAGAAGAAGACAAAAGTATAACTATGGTACTGTAATCTTGTCTTAAAAATGTAAACGTGATATTCATACTGCTGTAAATAAATAGTTTGATTAAATTTACCATATTTTTCCAATTTTTGCTAAGCAAGATTTTTGTGAGAAAGGAATTAAATGCCTGGTCTGCTCAGTGATTGAAACAAATAAATGCCCCGGCAATTATTTGGTATTTTACGGTAGCCAAACATCAGTTGTAAAAGTCAGCAGAAATGTTCATATCTGCTGATACTGATTATTCATTTTTTCAGCTAATATCGTGCTGATAATATCTTGCATTTATACCGTTATTCTTAGTTGGGATGCACAATATTATCAGTACGGTCTCGGCAGATATCAAAATTTCTGCTGATATTTACATCCGATATTTTGCCTGTGTATTTCAGCATGTATCGACGGTAAATTTTGTCCATATATAGTAATAAATTAGTGGAGTTTTAGTCTGAACCAGCAGACCTATGTCAGGTGAGGTCTTTTTCTTTACTTATCTCTTATTCTTTAAACTTCAATGTGTTTTTTAAGGACTAAATTTTGTTTCCTTGTTCATCCTTAAACCTTAAAGTGTCCAAAAGGACTGACATTTTTTGTCTAAACTGAATATTTAAATATCGGTATTGCCTAAAATGGATCTGTAAATATCGGCATATTGGATATTGGCAAAAATCCAATATGATGCTTCCCTAATTCTTAGTTCTGTTTTTTCACAATTAAGTCATTTACTTGAAATTCTGTCCTAGTCTTGGTCTACAGGTATCAGGAGAAAAACTACACACCACAACATAATCCATTTTCCGCCTCTTCTGACCAAAGTCTGCTTACCGGATGGCTCTTAAGATTATCTTGTCAGATTTTCCTGTGCTGAAATTTTCCTCCCTGATCTGCTCAGGAGATTATTGGAGACAATCAAACTTGATATTGAGCAAGATTGTTATGTGTAGTAGCCAATTAGGAAATGAGCTGACTGAAGGAGGAAGCACAACAAACACAGCAATGGCAACGATAGTAAATGGGAAGCAACAACAAAAGCATTTATACAACATGTGCTGTAAAACATAAGAGATTTAAACTGCCGAGAGAGGAGCTGGACTGATGCTGCCACTGCAGTGGATGTAGCACGTTGCTAACAGCTAACCAGATTTAGTTTGTTTACTCTAAAGTCACGTGTGACTGCATGAGATGAACTTGGTCATGTTGCTGAATTTCACACATTTGAACAGAGTCCTGATTGCACTGGAAATATCAGACATCATGCACTGTCCACACTGGATCCATTAAATGTTTATTTCTCTACCCAGTACAGTTCACTTCCTCCTTGCAAAAAATATGACAGCTAGCGCTTTTATGTTGAAAGGGAGAAACAGATGTGATGTTTTGTTTTGACGAGCATTTTTCGTCTTCGGGCCGAATAGTTTTGTCTCTGTGTTGGCACAAATCAGAAGACAGATATGGATATAATTAATGCACCGCTATCTCCACCAACCAAACAGTTAAATCTCTCATTATCTGTCATCATTTTAATTTGAAAACTCTTTTAGTGTGAGCTGGGCTTATGCCCCCTACAGTGGGTTACTATGAGGCTTTCTTTTCTTTGATTGTAAACTGACTGTATGCCTTGTGAGAAAATAATTACAACATAGATGAACTCTAAAACTCTGTAGATATCATGCATGCTCTATATCGGGGTCATCAAGTATCTTTGCACAAGGGCCAAACTCTGGGGGCCGGACTTTCACATACACAAAAATTAAATACATAGTTTGGTCTGATTAAAATATTTTTGTAGTAGTATTTGTATTTTCTTTCAAAACACAGGACATTTTTAGTCATTACCAGTGAGATCTATCCTTGTTATCTATAATAAAGCAGGCCACAAGGAGACAGACCTGACAACAGAACCGGCCAGACCCCTGAAAATCACAGAGAATGGGCCCTCTACAATTGTGATTTAGCACCAGTATTAACCCATTTTTTACACTTTTAACCTCTTTTTCATACTTTTAACCCCTTTTTGCCTCTTTCTCCCAATTTTTGCAAGATTTTTACCCACTTTTTGACCCACTTTTCCTGCATGTTTTATCCCCTTGTGCCACTGTTTTATCAATTTTTACCACTTTTCTTCTGTTCTGCCACTTTTTAACCTCTTTTCATTACTTTTTTGCACTATTTTTGTCATTTCTAACTATTTTGATACCTCTTGCCCCTTTTTTCCTCTTTTGCCATTTTTTTTTTTGCCACATTTTAACCTCTTTTCACCACTTTTCCTGCCAATTTTGTCCCTTTGTCCCACACCAATTTTGCCTCTTGTCACCCATTTTTGCTACTCTCTAACCCATTTTCACCACTTTATCTGGCCATTTTTGCAGCACTTATGCCAACCTACAACCAGATCAAATGTCGAGTCGTACTAAAACTATTTCAATTTTGTTTTTGGGAATGGATCTAACAGCTGCAGACGTTTAAAGCCAAAGGACACTCTTAAAACCACAACATCTTCTTCTCTGAATTTAATGATCTTTCGGGGGCCGGACAGGAAGCTTTGGGGGGGGGCCTGATGTGGCCCCCAGGCCGCCAGTTGATGATCAGTGCTCTATATGCTCGATTTTTGGTGCAGATGTAATGCACAAGCTTGAAGGCAGATGCCGATGCAATTTCTGCTGTGCAGCCCTTAATTGCTCAGAGACTTTGGTGTTGAAGCCGGGTGTGGAAACTGTAGAGCATGTGCAGAATGCCTTGGTCGGTTTGGGTCTGATTGTACACGCAAGAGAAAATCAGCCACTAGCCACATTAACTAGACGTACTACTCCAACTTTGAGAAATGTTCTTTAGTGTGGTTTCAGTCAGACTTACGTGTTTAGATGTGTTTTAGAAATCCAGTTTTAGTCGGACTAACAGTAACTCAGCCATCCTGGCTGCATGTAATGGTACTGACTGTCTAAACTGCTTTGTAATCCTGAAAACACATTATTGTGCAATCTAGACCATGTGCAGAGGTCTGTGGATTTTCTGCTGATTAGATTCAAGAATTTACCCAATATTTAGTACCCAAAACTTGTATTTATGTCAGTTTTATATTGAACAAGCATCAGTATTATTTTATTTTCACTAGACTTTGATCAAATTTGAAAAAAACAAAACAAAACAAAACAAACAAACAAAAAAAAAAACGGTTCATGACAACAGACAGAGGACTTCCTACACTAGTTGAGGTGCTTTTTTTCTGAGGAGAGACACTGCTGTTGAATTTTCAAAATGTAATTATAACGCTTCAAGTGCCACAAATGAAAGTTATTCGACCATGTTTGCACTCGGGTGGCGACAAGTCCCACGGGCAGGAATCTAAAAACCTGTTCAAATAAATCCACAACTATCTGCTCCAGCAGAAACCAATTGGTTTTTGTTTTTTTTCTTTGTAATTTGAGTGAAATAAATCATGAAATTAACAATAGCATTGAATCCAATCATTCACTTGAATCTAAAACTCTGACTGCTAGTTGCAGGGATTAAGTTTGTTCAATAAAAAGAGGTCTGTGTGCAGACATACTTTCACTTTCACTCTCATGAACACAGCCTCAGGAGGAGTTATGGTTCAGTCATGGTGGACAAAATGCTTCTAAGAGTGAAGTGAAGCAAAAGAAGAAGAGTTCAAACTGGGAGTCTCTCTAATCTCCAGCTAAAGAGGGTTAAAGTGAAAATCAGTTATACAGAGGGTTCCTCTGTCACTGCAGAGAGTTATCTACCAGCTCTGGGGATGGACAGAATGAATTAACATGTCTGCTTGTCATTGTGTTGGCAAAGTTCTATCAAAGTTAACGCCACAAGCTTTTCAGCCTTCAAACAGATGGATCAGCAGACTGGATGTGATTTACTTTGGCTGATGCACGCTGCAAAAGCTCAAATCTAAGCAAGTGTATCTGCCTCATTTATAGGCAAAAATATCTCATTACATTTAATAAAAGTCATATTCTACTGACAGGTCCACACAAACATCTCATTCCATGAGAAAAGGCCGAAAGGTCTGAACTGCTAAAAAAGCTGCAAATGGAGGAAGGGAATGAGATGCACCGTCTAAATTCGTTTGCACATCCATCCTCATTTCAAGACACTCATCAAGTCAATTTCATTCAAACCACTGGCAGATTTTAGTAGGAAATTCAGGTCAGATATTTTGCTTATTATTTCTTAAAATACAATATTTTTCTGATGAGTCAGGTGAGTGTAGCTCATATTTAGTGTAATGACATTTTTTTTAACTAAAAAGCAGACAAATAGCACCTATGACCTATTAGATGACTGTGCTCAGGCCTGCCCACTTCCTGGGCCCTGGAAAAACTCACTGAATACACAGTAGGCCTGGTTACAGGGTTACAGTGCCAAAATAGGGTTCAAAGAAGCAAAGTTGGGAAACAAGCAGCAATAATGGGCTAGGAAACACAGTCTGAAAAGCGGCTAAAAAGTGGCAAAAATAGGCTAAAAGTGGCAACAATGGGCAGCTAAAGAAGTGAAATTGGCTTAAAAAGTAGAAACAATTGTTAAAAGAGTGTCCTGTACCAATCAAACAGCCTTATGAGCAGGAATAGGAGTCCCCTAACTTTTCAGCTTATGACCCCCAAAATAACAGCGTCAGAGACCGACCAGAGGTTGTTGTGTGATGTGTATTTTATGTATTCTGTGTTTTGTCTTTGTAATGTTTAATGTTGTGACTGTTTGTGTGTATTTGGGAATTTTATGTATTTTAAAAGCCCAGCTAGGGACCGGCATTGCAAATTAGCTCAAGCTACAAATAAATTTCTCTTCGTGTTTTAGGAAAGTATCCCATGACCCCCTTCGGTTTCTTGTCCTCATCTGTAGTGTACAGAGTTTTTGTATGCAGCAGGAAACCTCCACCTCTGTCTGAGATAAGGTCGTCAAATATTTGACACTCTCTGATATCACGTTTTCAAACGGTATGTTCTCTATTATTTTAGTGGTTGATGGAATCACAGTCAGAGATCTGAACGATGCGTGCGGACATCTCTCTCTTTTTCTGCTGCTGTCTTTGATTGCCAAGCACCTCTTAATGTGATGTTTGTAATACCAGCTCTTCTAAAATTGATCCCATCAAAAAGTTTCAAAAAAACTCAAGATCTTCAGTCGTATTTGGACTGAAAGCTGTCTTGAAAGAATGAGGGAATAAGATAGCGCCGTCTGAATCAGACATGGCATCGTTTCAAACTGCCAATATGTTTGAGCTGTTCTGACAATGAGAAGGAGTTTTCCTACTTTTTTTTTAGGTAATAAATAAATTTTTCCAATATCAGGTGTCTGGAACTTCCATATTGTTGCACATGGATTAAAATCTGGTGACAGCCTTAGTCCTTAGCTTCAGAATGGCATTAAATTAAAACTGAGAGCTTGAGACGGCGAACATGCCTGGCTTGATTAAATTATGTCTGTTATATAACAGAGTGAAGGTCAGATATGACGTAAATAATGTACAGCAGAACATGCTGACATCCAGTCACTCGAAACGTAATTCACTCTGAGTCCGTTTATTTATAATGAGGTTAATTATAATTGCTCCACTGTAGCTCCAGCTGCATTTGAAATGTTTGCATGTTGGCTGTGAGTAGGGCTGAAGGATTTGGGAAAATAATCAAAATGGGAATTTTTTTACCCAGTATTGTGATTGTGATTTAATATATGATTATTTCTTAAGTTCCTCATCTCATGTATTTTCCAAAAAAACAACCCCAAAAAACAAACAAAAAACAAAAAAAAAAACAAAAAACAAAAAAACAAAAACAAACAAAAAAACAAACAAACAAAGAAATTCTATACTATAACCAACACAATATTAGATTAAAATAGGGCTGGGCAATTTTGAAAACATATCTAATTGTGATGATTTTGACTGGTTTTGCAAATTAGATATAAACTGTTGTATTAAAGGGAGTGATAGTTTTAGTATGATTCTGATATTTAACAAGAAAAATGGACAAAAAGAAGAAAATTTGAGTTTTTTGTACACAATTCTAAAAATATGCCACTAAAATGACTGCATGATATGTAATGCAAAATGTCTCTGCTGCAAAAATATTCAAACTGGTATTTTCATAAATTTCAAGCTAAAAAAATATTGCGCCTTCTGCGATTTGTAAATTGCAGCAGGCCATATTGGGATTTAATCTAATTTGCGATTAATTGCCCAGCCCTAGTAGCCACAGACAGACACCACAAGTTTCTCCTCCTAAGGGCTGAACGATTTGGGAAAACAATCAAATTGTGATTTTTTTGCTCAATATACGATTATTTCTTAGGTTCCACATCTCATGTATTCCCCCCCCCCCAAAAAAAAAAAAAAAAAAAAGAAAAACCAAGCAATAATTCGTTCCTTACTATAACCAACACAATATTAGATTAAGCTAGGGCTGAACGACTTGAAAAAATAATCTAACTGCTATTATTTTTCCCAATATTGTTACTGCGATTTAATGTGAAACTATTTTTTTAATGTGTTGTTAAACACAGGAAATAAATCATTCTCCTTATACTGAGCGCTGTATTAGATAAATTAAACTAGGAAGAGTTCAATTTTTTTAAAGAAATTCTAATTGCGGTTTTGGTTCATATGGCAAATCTGAGATCAAGTGCTACATTGAAGGTGACGATCATTTCTTCTTGCTTTGAATAAGAAAAAAAAAATACATGAAGAAATAAAGTTGGATTTTTGTAAAAAAAAAAAAAAAAAAAATAAGAATCCACTAAAGAAACTTGAAATAAATAAGTTTAAATATTGATCAAACATTTAAATTTACCCAGTTTCACAGTAAAACAGGGTAAAATTAAAGGTATGGATGAATGTCCAATAAGGACTTCAGGACTTTTGCCACCACATTTTTTTCAGATGCCTAGTTGCGACCCACTGAAAACTGCTCAGAGACCCACCTTTGGGTCCCGACCCACCAGTTGAGAACCACAAAAATGTGTTTCTGGTATTTTGACACATTTCAGATTAAAGGAATTTTATGAACTGTTGTATTATTATATAAAGCTCATATTTATTTTTTATCTTTAATTTAAAAATAAAGATAATAGGATTCTTTTTGGTACACTATTCTAAAAATATGCCACTAAAATGATTGCATTGTACAGTATGTAATGCATAACATCTCTGCTGCAAAAAAAAGTCTCAAACTGGTATTTTGACACAAATTTCAGGTTAAAGAATTATTGCAACCCTTGTGATTTTGAAAACTGCAGCAGGCCATATTGTGATTTAATCTAATTTGCAATTAATTGCCCAGCCCTAGCAGTGAAGGGAGCGACAAATGTGAAACTAAATTTGTGAAAAATGATTCAATGACGGCCAGTTTGGCTTTGTTTGAGGAGAGTTTGTACTTCTAGGGACATTTTATTTAAAGTAAAGAGATCCTAATCATTCTTTTACCAGTTAATTAAGTTGTTTCAAGCCGCCCTGTATTTGTTCTTAAATCTCAATTAGCACTCTGATATTATTCAAGCCAATATGTTTGATTTAGTACAGTTTCCACAGCTTCTTAAAACTCTGCCTACTCTCATTTACATTGGTCAGAATCATTCAGGACGCAGACGAGGAGAGTCGAAGGAGAAAGGCGTTGGCTCCTGAACAGCAGCAGTGCATGTTGGGATGCGCAGGCTGAGCGGAGAGCAGCACATCGAGACATTAGGGCGCTGCTCCCTGGCAGGAGGCCTGTGCCAGCGTTGGCTCTCTACCACAGGAAGCCCTTTCTGCGTCTCAAACTTGGCAGGAGGAGGAATATATGATGGAACAGCCCCTGAGGGCGTTTGTGTAATAAATGGATAAAGCTGGATAAAGTTCTGCTTACAGCTATTGGCTTCTGTACGAGCCCGGTCCGAAGCAGACGGCACCACCGTTTCAATCGTTTTCTGAATATCACACAGCGGTCACAAAGTAGTCTGTCACTTTTCTGAGCAAAAGTAAAAATTCTTTGACACATGGTTTATAAAATTACAGCGCAAAACACATCATAAAAGCAGCAACGACTGATCAACATCTTTTAGTTTATAAATCTGAATAAAAATGCTCTTTTTCTTCCCATCTTTTATTTTCAGGAACAGGATTAGTGAATGCTTCTGTCAGTCTTCTGCAATGAAAAAAACTGCACAAAATATCCATGAGGCAAAATGCATTAAAATGGGTCTTGAATACATTTTCTTCACAGAGCACATCACACTTGGCTCGTGCTGCACTCTTGGGCGTCTAAATGTGGTTGAGCGTCTCTTGAACACAACTTACAGTCCAGAATGGGTGTCTCAATCCTCCAGAGATTCTTATCTGCCTCTTGAAGGTGATGATGAATTCTACCAGCGACCGCCAGCTGTCTTCTGCCTCATCCTGCAGTGACAGAGGAGAAAACTGATGAAACACTTTACAGGACCGTGTCTCCCTCTCAAACATGATGGCTGTTTGTGAATCTGATGAGGATTAGGCTGAGTGTGAACGGCCTCAGAAATATCTCGGGAAAGGCTGAAACAGTTTGCTGGAAGCCTGGTCTGCCTCTGTAATCCTTCTGGACATGACTTATTGGAGGTTTTTTCCTCACACTCTGATTTTCTATCCTTGGTAGGCCTGCGAGCAAAACATTCATACATTCAGAGCAACCTCGAGTGGGATTTTCTGGTTTTTAAATGTATGCGCTGTGAGGAGCTTTTGTGAGCTGGCTCCTGATAGAATTTCAAAAAGGCAAACATGTGGAAAGGAAATGGAAAACTGGAGTGGAACATGTGGTCTCTTTAGTGGTTGGTGGAACTGGGGTACCGCAAGACTGGGCTGGTTTCTTGATGGCTGCAAACTTCATGCTTGTAACTCTGCAAAAGTGTTAATCTGCCAACAAAAACTAGGACAAAAACATGCATTTAACACCTTTACCTCATGCAAAAAATTACACTTCAACTAAATAAATTAAAAAAAAAAAGCAGTGATACAAATTGTGCTACTGGGAGGGGCTTGATTTCAAAGCAATAACAAAAAATGACCAGTAGAAATGCTGCAGGCTCCGCCCATTTTTGATTGTTTTTTTAAAGAGGGCTAATGAAATACTGCCCTCAGTAAGGTGCATTTACTAAATAATACACAATTGTTTTTGGTTTCATGAATGAATTTCACATAATGAAGGAGAAAAGCTGTTAAAAATAGCCTTCTGGGTTGGGTGCCCATATACAGAGGCCACAGTCCTCGCCACACTTCAGTCTCTCTTTAGCTAAGGCCAAAAAGGTCCTAACTGGGGTTAGGAATTGAAGTCAAACTTATGACACATTACATTATATTATGATATTAGACAATGTTATTTGATTCAATTTACACTATATTGCCAAAAGTATTCACTCACCTGCCTTGACTCACATATGCACTTAAGTGACATCCCATTCTTAATCCATAGGGTTTAATATGACGTCGGTCCACCCTTTGCAGCTATAACAGCTTCAACTCTTCTGGGAAGGTTTTCCACAAGGTTTAGGAGTGTGTTTATGGGAATTTTTGACCATTCTTCCAGAAGCGCATTAGTGAGGGCACACACTGATGCTGGAGGAGAAGGCCTGGCTCTCAGTCTCCGCTCTAATTCATCCCAAAGGTGTTCTATGGGGTTGAGGTCAGGACTCTGTGCAGGCCAGTCAAGTTGATCCATACAAAACTCTCTCCTCCATGTCTTTATGGACCTTGCTTTGTGCACTGGTGCACAGTCATGTTGGAACAGGAAGGGGCCATCCCCAAACTGTTCCCACAAAGTTGGGAGCATGGAGTTGTCCAGAATCTCTTGGTATGCTGAAGCATTCAGAGTTCCTTTCACTGGAACTAAGGGGCCAAGCCCAGCTCCTGAAAAACAAGCCCACACCATAATCCCCCCTCCACCAAACTTTACACTTGACGCAATGCAGTCAGACAAGTACCGTTCTCCTGGCAACCATCAAACCCAGACTGGTCCATCAGATTGCCAGATGGAGAAGCGTGATTGGTCACTCCAGAGAAGGTGTCTCCACTGCTCTAGAGTCCAGTGGCGACGTGCTTTACACCACTGCATCCGACGCTTTGCATTGCACTTGGTGATGTATGGCTTGGATGCAGCTGTTACCATGGAAACCCATTCCATGAAGCTCTCTACCACTGTTCTTGAGCTAATCTGAAGGCCACATGAAGTTTGGAGGTCTGTAGCCATTGACCCTGCAGAAAGTTGGCGACCTCTGCGCACTATGACCTCAGCATCCTCTGACCCCGCTCCATCATTTTACGTGGCCTACCACTTGGTGGCTGAGTTGCTGTGGTTCCCAATGGCTTCCACTTTGTTATAATACCACTGACAGTTGACTGTGGAATATTTAGGAGCCAGGAAATGTCACCACTGGACTTGTTGCACAGGTGGCATCCTATCACAGTACCACGCTGGAATTCACTGAGCTCCTGAGAGCGAGCCATTCTTTCAGTGATGTTTGTAGAAACAGTCTGCATGCCTTGGTGATGATTTTATACACCTGTGGACCTGGAAGTGATTGGAACACCTGATTTCCATTATTTGGATGGGTGAGTGAATACTTTTGGCAATATAGTGTAATACAGTCCGATATGATATATAGTGTTATGTTACATTTGTATATTATGCCATACCTTACAACATAGTTTCCCAAGTACTGTATCCTAAATTCTGTCTAGCTGATAAAGCCAAGGACTGAGACAGAGGCTCCTCATCCCCACTGTTCAAATACATTTTCTTAAATCCTTATTAATGTCTTACATGAAAATATTAAATTCAAAATCATCAGCAAGGTGAAGGGGGAAGAAGGTGGTCAAAATGAGTGGGGTGGGTGAACTTTCACAAATTTGCATTATTTTACTTTATTTCTGAATTATGAAAAATTTAATTTTGAGTAAAATTACAAAAAGGGCCATTTAAGTGGCACTGGTGCACCATTCAGGGTTCAATGCATTAATTGATGGTTTTAAATTCTGCAAAAACCTTAGTGTCTCAGTTTACATTGTCAAAAATGAGTAGGGAGAAGTAAGAGGTTTCGATTCATTTATTCATACTCTTTAATTTTCTCATCAGTTTTCTCAATCACTGAAATATACTGAAAAATATGGTGAGATACAATATGTCTATAGCCAAGCAACACTTGGCTTACCAAAATAATACCATCACTATACAGCACTCCTGAAATTTGACAGTGTGACAGTTCTATAAAACAAATAAGGATTAGCTGAAGAATATAAAGTCCCCTAAAATGGAACAGGATTAAGGTACTTATTCACTGCACTTTGATGTCAGTTTCTCCTTTTATTATGCTAATAACTGACTCAAACATACATTCAATTGGCCAAAATGTGAGTCAAACCACTGAATATATTAGTGAGACTAAAGCTAAATGTGCCAAATTTACCACTGCTTTAAAGTCTCTAATGAACAGAGTGACTTTTCTGGTTTTCTTCCCCACAGCCAGGAGCAAAAATGAGACTGTAACAGAGCTTAACCTGTTATTACACCAACAGTCTGTGAATCATAAACACCGCTCAGCATCCCCGCTGTGAGAAGCCAGCCAGCACTGAGCCAACTGATGATGTGGCTGCATCATTACCCACAACACCCTGAGAGGCGAGAGGCATGGAAAACTCCTTACCCTGGGCCTCGCCATTCAGACCCCCTTCCACACAATTCAATTAAACGGATGTTGTTTATGGGCAGTTCTGGCCCATCGGAACGCCATTATTGCTCCCCGTGTTGAATTCTGCATTAGCTGCCCTTCAGTGGAGCTGCTCTTTGAAATGTCATAGAGCTTATGACTTAGCAGATGATTACGAATGTTTAGAGATGCTTAAGACACTTCAGTGATTCTGGCTTTTAATGAAGACCGGACATAAGGGGCTGGCCTCCAGGAGGGTAGCATTCTTGTAGAAAAACCTCAAATCTGAAATAGCAGACACTAGAATATACAGAAATTGAAATCTCTCACCTTTTCTCAGTTGTCGATATCTGATACGTGGTTCTCATTCTGAAAAGAAAAGACAGGAAGTTTCAATCAGAGATATTATGTGGCCATTTAAGCTGAACGTACAGGTCGTATTTAATCTTTTCTAAAGGTCGCGCTAAAATATGCCAAAGATGAGCTGCAATGCCAACCTGCAGAACCATCTTTGTGGTACATTATCACCACCTGTGATCACCGTGACCTTCACACAACAAATAAATCTTTCCCAACATGTCTCTGAAAAATAATGTCTTCCATTAGCAAGGGCGCAAAGCTTTTATCAAGAATAGTTTGCCCACGCTCAACTGGTTAATGGCTAATGAATGCAGCATAATAAAGAAGGCATAGTCAGAAGCACGGCCACAGTGCACAGCTGAACCCAGGGAAAGCGAGGACTTTGATGTGAATGCCTTTACATAAATTACTCTGAAGTATAACATACAAAAGAAGATACGCGTATTGAATGTATTCTTCTATAAAGGCTTTTTAATATGGTTGGTAGGTGTTTTAAGCCTGCAGATACCTTTTATCAGGCTAAAGCATCCTTTTAAAGTTTAAGGCCAGACATTGCTAGACTGCATTTAAGAAAGTAAATAGATCCAATCGCTTAAATCCTACAGCTCATTGAGATGGTTATATTTATCAAAAACAACTTTATTTGGATGGAAAACACGAGTGGAATTACCTTTATTGGACACTTTTTTGCTTTAAGTTCTGGCATACCCATGATCTTTTCAGCTAGTATTTTCTCCATTAGAACATGGGTGTCAAACTCAAGGCCCGGGGGCCAAATCCGGCCCATGGAACGATTATATCCGGCCCACAAGATCATATCATATTTGTATTATAACTGGCCCACCAGTATGAGGTCTGCAGATTTCCTCCAGTATAAAAATGTAAACTTCATTAATATCCTTGCTGAACCTTAAAAATCTGAAAAAGTAAAGAGTAAGAAAGATTTCATAAAAAGTCAAGAATGAAGGGAAAGAAATTAATTTGTGTTTCTTTTTCATATTTTCAATTTTGCATCTCAAGCTTATGACTCAAACTCATGATTTTGACTTTTCATTTCATGCTTTGAACTTTTCAACTGATAATTTGGACTTTATGTCACATTTTTTATCTTTTAGATTCCCAATTTTAAATTCTAAGTCATATTTTGACCTTTTCAACTCCTTTAGCTTTTTAATTCCATGTTTTTACTTTAAAAACATAATTTCATTTTTTTTTCCTCATATTTTGACATTTTTAAGTGACTAATTTTTACTTTAAAATCATATTTTGACCTTTTACACTCCCAATTTGGAATTTAAATCATATTTTTAACTTTTTAAGTCAAGCTGTTGGATTCTAGCTCATATTTTGACATTTTCAACTCTCTTTCAACTAATTTTTGTCTTTTTAATCCCATATTTTGAACTATCAGACTCACAATTTAAAATTTTAAGTCATATTTTGACTCTTAAACTCATGATTTCAAATTTGATCTCATATTTTCACCTTTCAAACTTATGATTTTAACTTTCTCCTCATATATTTGTTCTTTAAAAAACATTTTTTCTGTTTTTAATATGGTGTTCTGATCTTTTGAGCTAATAAATTTGAATTTTTATCTCAGATTTGGGCCATTAAACTTATCACTTTTATTTTTTTGAATTTCCAAATGATTTATCATCAGTGCTGGTTTTTTAAATATTGTATTACTGGTGAAATGAGGTTGACAGTTTCTGGTTAAAAAGATGACCCTGTTAGGCCCTCAGGTTAGAACTGAATCCAGAATCCGGCCCCTGCTGTGGTTGAGTTCGACACCCCTGCATTAGAAAGATTACTAGTATTCTGGTACTGATGGTCAACTTTAAAACGAACAAACGGCTTAGAAATTAAATGTCAAATAAAAATAAATTAAATTGTGCCGCTCATGGCGGTGATGACATCATGTTTATCATGTACAAAACATTTAAAAATGTTAATACTATCTTGTTCCTACATGTTTTTACCTAATAGAACGAGGCAATCCACGTTTTCTGGATCAAGAACAGAGCATTTTTGTTCACTATCGTCCTAGCCGTGGAGAAAACCCCTCTCTGCCCTGACAGAGGTGCCTGGGATGCACAGGTAACGGCGTGCCAGCTGGGACAGGAGAGGATACCTGGACTGGAACGTTTTCCACCATGACAGTGGGTTACTGTCGGCGTCCATCACCATTTTACTCTCGATCAGCATCTCTTGATGTAGCGAAGCCTCACTCGCCAAATCATCATGGGTGTGTGCACCACCTTGGCGATAAACATCCCCAATGGTGGCCATTGTGGCGCCTCTGTGTTTGAGAGTGAAAACTTTATGGTTCATTGTGTCACGTGTCATGTGACGAAACATTTGGCTCCTACACCTACATATGGGTGAAGTAGAGGCCAAGGAGAGAGGGGAGAGACTCGATAATAAACAGCAAAACTATTTTAAAAACACGCTTGAATAGTAACTTCAGCTTTTAAATATTAATGAGTTTTTAAATGTTCAAATTATATTTGAACCCTGAAATTCGCTCCAACATCTTTATAGTGAATTAATATCTCAGTTTTTTTTTTGAGGTGATGTTTGCATGCATCACTGGATGATATGGAGGTGTCTGGTGCTGCAACATTCAATGGTAGCGGTTAAAGGGCTTTTTGCCTTACAGGCCTTCACACTGATCACGTAACTGAAAGCTATTTTGTTTTTTTTTCTTGTCCTCCTCCTTTCCCCTCAGATATCTTTGAGTTAATGAAGAAGTTAGAGCTCTGTGCTAATCAAGGCTGACATTTTCACTAAAAGCTGGCTTCTGTTGGAATTAAAGCTCACTTGGGGTCTTGGAAATAAGACCAGATTTTCACTCTGCCATTAAAATAAAATGAATTCAGCATGGAGCTGACAGATGAAGTGTTTGGAAATTAACCTGATTCTCTGATATGAACCAACATGAATCATCCATCAACATTAAAGTTACATTTCAGACATGTTGATGTTTTGTTCGGTATTTAACTTAAAAAAAGCTCTGCTGCTGTTAAAACTGATTCAAGAATGTGAATCATAAGTAAGCTCTACCTTTAAAATCTTCCCTCCATCATTCCTAGAGTTTTTGAGGTTGATTGGACAAAGACTTCTTAGAAACGACGCTGGAGCTCTCTAAATGAGTATTGAATATTTTGTTACTTTCATAAAATTTTATAGATTGATTGGTTTAAATCACAGGTGTCAAACTTAAGTTGTGTTTTTATTTCACATTTTCATTTTGCATCCCAAGATTATGACCTAAACTTTGGATTTTGACGTTTCATTTCATATTTTGACCTTTTAAATTCATCATTTTGACGTTTTCTCTCTTATTGTGACCTTTTAGGTTCACATTTTTTCATTTGAAATCATATTGTGACCTTTTAAACTCCTGACTTTGACTTTTAATCCCATATTTTCACTTTTTAAACTCCTGATCTAGAATTTTATCTCATATTTTGACCTTTTAGAGTCACTATTTTGAATTTTATCTTCTATTTTGACCTTTAAAACTCTTGATTTGTAATTTTATCTCATATCTTGAACTTTAAACTCACGACTGTAAGTCTCTGTCTCATATATTTGCCTTTTTTAAACCTTATTTTGACTTTTAATTTTGTATTTTGACCTTTAGGACTTATAAGGTTGACTTTTTATCTCAGATTTTGAGCCTTTAACTCATTTATTTATCATTTATTTGACATGGACACACAGTAACATTGATGCTGTGATATTTAATCATTTTGACTGTTTTTTGTTTTTTTTTTAGAAATCTTAAAATCCTTTATTATCACTGTTTAATTTTCCCTATAATTCATCACCTGTGAAAACGCGGTTGCTAGTTTTCGGTTAATTATTGACCCTGTTAGGCCCTCAGGTTGGACCTAAACTCAGATTTTTGCCCTGCTGTGAGTTTGACACCCCTGGTCTAAATATTGAAATAAAAATTCAACTCCAGCCCCTGTTGGCTTTTCAGAACCAGTGCAACTTCTTCAGCGACCTTGTGCAAGAAAAGCTTTTCAAACTGTTCTGAATTCACTCTTCCCCGTCAGAGCCACACCAGTCCAAGCAGGTCTTAAACACTCCCTGCTTAATCGTATCGTGCGTGGTGTGAGTGTGCGTCTGCGTGACGGCCTGTGCGGAGCCTCCACTGAGCCGGGGTCGACAGGGAGAGACTGTCAGTCCGAGCGCCCTCACCATTCACTCATGTGAAGCTCTGCGCTCTCAGATCTGCGGCCATGAATAATTCTGGAAAATTAACTTTCAGAAGGCGAAGACCGCCTGCCCACTTGAGATCTCCCAGAGTGCCTTGCACTCTGCCTCCCTGTCAGCGCTGTCAACTGTTTCTCTTACCAGATGGTGGCTGCCCTCCTCGTCGTAGTCGTCCTCGCCTCCATCGGTCATCTCTCCTGCCTCCACGTCCAGCGCCCCCTCGCCGGCATCTCCCAAAGAGTTTTCAGCCGTTTCAGACACACACTCCTCATGCAGTGAGTCACAGTTGTCCTCGTACTTCCTCTGAACCTCTGAGGGACAAAAGAGGGCACAGAGGTAAAAAAAAACGTACACTGCTGCCCTTTCCTGTGCTAAGGCAGAGTCGCCTCCATTTGCTGACGGAATAAACTCCCTTATTAACCAATCATTTAGACATTAGCTGCTAAATTCTTGTATTTAGCTCAAATATCACAATTATCAGAAAAAATAATAACACAAATGCTGCCCAGATTACCTATTCATAGCCTTAAACTTGACTGAAGAATGTAAATGTTTAAAGAAACAAACATGGAAGGACTTTTGTAGCTACTGCTCTGTCTAGGTGAGATAATATACAATCTAAGTTATGTTTATTTGTCCTTGTCTCCTTCAGTCCTCCCCAATATCTTTGAGTTTATGAAGATGTTAGCTAGATTTCTGGTTAAAAAAACACTCCTGGAACAAAGTGGTGTCAAAAACAGGTTTTGGCTTTGAGTCATAAGCAGGCAATTTCTTTTTTGGTGTCTGTGAAGAGGAAGGAAAGCAGGTTTGTGCATCAACAGCATGAATTTAACTGAATTTGAACTGTTTGTATTTATTTGCCCCAAGAAGCTTTGTGTGGGCTCTGTGTTAGCTAGCAAGCGTTGTTAGCTGGTTTGCTACTGCCTGGTGTATTTGAATGTATACTGTTGACACTCCATGTAATGAAAGGCTAACATTTAGCTATTTTTGAAGAGTTAAAAAGTGTTTTGTACCAACTATTTCAGTATTTTAAATTGCAAATAGAGGAGATTTGCCCTTCATACTAGGGGTGCACCGGCGGCAATTTTCTGTCCGATCACCGATCTTTAAAAAGCCTGACCTGCCGATTCGGATTTTGACTGATACCGATTTTTTTTTCATAACTGACAGCATACACCTTCAATGTTCCAATCTTATTTTATTGAAAAACATTGAACAATACCTCTGAAAGAATACAAACTTGTTGTTTTAACTGCACATGAGGTAGTTCTCTCAAATATAAATGAAAAGTTTAGAGCATTGCTGTCCAAGCTACTAAATTATATCAGTTCCTTTAGTCTTTAATTTTTCACATTTTAGTAGGTAGAGGTAGATAAGATTGGTGGCTAAGATCGGTTTCATATGTAAGTATCGCTGATCGTCAATCCCACAAAATTAAGGAAATCGATGCTGATCGATCCATTTCACTGGATAGCTCAGTGGTTTACATCGCTGACTTCAGTGCGAGAGATCGAGGGTCGAATTACGGTCAGGGCATGACAGGACCCAGTTTGGTCCTGAATACCCTGTCTATGGCTCAGATTTTCATGGCATTGATGATAATAGTGTCTACTAAATGACACTGTAACATTGTAATGAATTTGACAGCGCACCACCCTGCTACCTACCAAGCTACTGCCCCAGTGATGATAAATTATTGATTCTTTTCTCTTATTATACCTCGTCTTCCTCCTTTCCCCCAATATCTTTGAGTTTATGAAGATGCTGGCTGGATTTTAGGTGACTAAAAGCACTTTTGGGTTAAACTGTGACCTTTACATGATAATGAAACTGATGTTGGCTTTGCTTGATTCAGGAGAATAAAAAAGCACCTCAAATGTTATTTGGGTTTCTTTATATAAAAAGAAAAGCTCATTTTACTCTGGATCGGTAGCACAAATTTAACATATGGACTATTTGTTAATTTCCTGTAATAACTGTATAATATACTGACTGTGTGATGGTTTGTTAGCGTCAGTTATTTCTAGGGGTTTAACGGTACAGAAAAAATTCGATTTGGTACCTACCTTAGTTTTAAAGTCACGCTTTGGTACGTTTTTGGTATGGTAACTGAGGCAAATAAATAAAATTGATTTTTTATTTATTTTTAATTAATTTGTATTAAAATAAATAGGCTGTATAAATAAAATTTAGGTCTTCAATGAATAAAAATATTAATAAATTTTGAATTACTTGGTTATTTTAATCCATATATTGACATATTTATTCCCATTCTTTAAACACTAAAATTTCTCAGCCAAGTTGAATACATTATAATACAACCGTAGGTTAGCTTGTTATATATGCTAATCAGCGTCTTTCCTGCCAATTTCAACACGGACTTCAGCACTGAATTACTTTTTTAATCAATGGGACCTACTAAAAAGTTTGGGAGAACTTTTCTCAGCCCATCTTGGTGGATAAAGAGGTTAGAGCTGTGAAATCTGAGGATAACTTTACCCATGACGCAGCTGCAGACATGATGGAGTCTCCTTTCCCCCTCCTCCGAGGCTGATAGTTGAAGGTAAAATTAAATTGATTCACAGAGCCAGAGCACGTGTTATAATAAAAAATATCTTAAATCATGGGAAATTCATAACCGGCTGGTGAGACTTTTAGTTGTTCCTACTCGTTACAGTGACGTTCTTGTTTGACTGGAGCCTTTTCAGATGCTGTGATTGCTCCGCTGGATGATGTGCTGTCAGCGACACAGCTGCTGAATAATGTCAGCGCTACTGTTGTTGTCTTTGTCCACTGTTGTATTTTACTGGGAAACAAAGAGTTCCTAAACAGGACACTTTTATCTGGGAATATTCGGGCTGTTGCTGTCGTTTGCTGTGGTTGTGTGGTTGCCAGGACAGTGTGACAGTGAGTTATTCTCTGGTTTTCTGTGTGTGAGCTTCATTCAACATGTATCCGTTCGGTACACGTCTGTACCGTACTGAGAGACCCACACTGAATCAGGACAGTACAAATACGCGTATCTTTACACGCCTAGTTATTTCTGTACTATCCCCTGTCATCCAAGCACATTTGTGTGGACATCCCTCTAAAAACTAGCTTTTCTTTTCACCAGCACAAAGTTAACAGACTATTTTTAAGTTTAGTGTTTTAAAGTAAAAGAAATCATGGAGTTAGGCTATCAGTTGAAAAAGAAAATCTGATGAGATTGTTGAAAGGAGCAGAAAACACATTAAGTTTAAGTTTAAATTTGGTTCAAAATCAGTCGGGGAAATGTAGGAGTCTTTTTTTCAGTGATTTTCTCACCCACAGTTCAGAACATAAACATACTTCCCTTTCTTTCATTTTGTACCTTCCTCCCTCTGCAGAGACCATCTGATGTTTCTAACCATGCATACTTCTTTTATTCCAGAAAACAAACAAAAGTCTTGTGTTTTCCAGTCCAGTCTTAAACATAAAAATCTGTAGTTCAGTCCTGTTTCTGCTGCATGTTAGCCGTGTTTCAAAGACTCGACTGTTTCTCATCCCAAACAACTGAAAATATTCAAACCTTTGTCATTTATGTTCCAGATATTTTACTTTTATGCTCCCTGGCATCAGCTTAAAACTGCAGTCTGGTTTATAACACATATAAAATTCATCTGCCTGGATTTTATTTCTAATTTTGCTGATCCTGGCATCTTTGCACTCTCTACCTGTTGTTTATCACACTGATGACAAAAAGATTAAGTTTAAAACCCCGACAGATCATGCAGTAAAGATTAGTGCTTTAGTTTCAAATCACTACAGACAAATCCCTGAACGGTTTGCCTGGAGGACGACCGAGACGAGGTGTGATTTATTCAGTGTTCAGCTGCTCCAGTTTAAATACAGGATTACAAACATGCTCAGTATGGCATCTGTGTAAATGACCTTCACTCTGAGACTGTCCTGTAGTGGAGGGCATCTCTAAAGACCTCTCCTATGAAGTGAGTCAGCACAGCGTTGACAGCTGTCTGCTGCTATGACGGAGAGCTCTACTGCTCTTATCTCCCACACTGTCACTGTGACTTATGGCCACTGTTTGCTCTTCATTTCCCTCCCTCAGTGTTTTCTCTTTTCCTCTATCTCTTCTTGTCTTTCTCACCAGAGTCGGCTCTCTGCTGCTTCTCGATCTTCTCCAGGCGTCCCAGCAAAGAGTCGATCTTCATCTTGATCTGAGTCAGCTCCCGTTTAATGGTCTGGAGTTGGTCCGTCTTCACTGCTGAGACACAAACACAGAAACATTAATTTACAGCTTTCCTTAGATTATTTTTCCATTTAATGGAGCTGCTCAGTACAGTTTATCACAGACTGCATGCTGTCATCTGTTAATACTCTTAGTTTTGGTTGGCATATCATCACTGTGTCGCACTTTCCCTGGGGAGAACATCTCAATCTGGCCGACTGCAAAGTTAGTGAGCTAAAACCGTGGACCCGCTGCTTCTAATTTGAAGATGAGTGCTTGGCTTACGCCCACCATGCTGTGCAGAGCGCCTCAACTTTACTCAATAATACCAATATGAGAACAAATGACACCATCTTCAGCAGGCCATAGATGTTTATATAGAACAGTGATCATCAACTGGCGGCCCGGGGGCCACATCAGGCCCCCCATATCTTTCCATCCGGCCCCCAGAACATGATCAAATTCAAAATATGTGCACCAGAAAAATTCTAGAGGGAAAAAGTTGCGTTATTTTGGGGATGTTATTTCATTAACCGGGAAGGACTTGATGTTTTATTTTTTAGAAATCCATCTGTTAGTCATTATTGACACTAATGTATGTTGGACATATATTTATCAGTCGATTCCTGATAAAAATGGGAATGAACAATAAAAATATAAAGAAAGGAAAAAAAGAAGAAAATTATAAAATGGGAATAAATAAATGTAATAATAAATAATGGGAATCAAGAAATAAAACATTAAAATATGAACAAAGAATAAAAATCAAAAAATTCGTAAAACATAAAAATTGGAATAAGGCACAAAAACATGGCATAATAAAGATGGAAAAAGGGAATAAAAATGTGAAAAGGAATTTAAAGAATAAAACATTAAAATGGGAGTAAACAAAAATAAAAAAATGGAAAAAAGGTTAAAAATATAGAAATGGGAATAAAAACATTAGAATGGGAATAAATAAAATCATTGAATTGGAAAAAAGAATAAAAATTTAAAAATGGGGAAAAAGAATACAAATATAAAATTGAGAATAAAGAAATGTAAGAATAAAATGGGAATCAAGAATGTAAACATTAAAATATGAACAAAGAATAAAAATATAATAATTTGAATAAAAAAAATAAAAACATTAAAATGGGAATAAGGCACAAAAATGGCCAAATAAAGATGGAAGATGTCAGAATATCTTTCCAGAGCTGCTGTTTTGATGTGAACTGCCTCCCACCCTCGTAGATCTTGCTTGAAGATGGGGGCCACACCATGAGTTTCTCTCCTTTTATGCCCATAGCAGCCAATGACACAGAGGGAGTCTTTGCAGCATGAGATGGTTCATTGTCATGCATGAAGATAATGTTACTATTGAAGGCACGGTTCTTCTTTTTGTACCATGGAAGAAAGTGGTCGGTCAGAAACTCTATATGCTTTGTCGAGGTCATTTTCACACCTTCAGGGACCCTAAAGGGGCCTACCAGCTCTCTTTCCATGATTCTGGCCCAAACATGCCTCTACCCCCTCCTTGCTGATGTCACAGCCTTGTTGGGACATGGTGGCCATCCACCAACCATCCACTACTCCTCCATCTGGACCATCCAGGGTTGCACGGCACTCATCAGTCAACAAGACTGTTTGAAAATGAGTCTTCAAGTATTTCTGGGCCCACTGCAACCGTTTCTGCTTGTGAGCATTGGTTAGGGGGGCTGAATAGTAGGTTTATACATGACTGCAAGCCTCTGGAGGATCCTACACCTTGAGGCTGGTGGGACTCCAGAGGCACCAGCAGCTTCAAATACCTGTTTGCTGCTTTGTAATGCCATTTTAGCAGGTGCTCTCTTAATCTGATGAATCTGTCTGTCAAAAACCTTACTCATTATGCCTTTATCTGCACGAACTAAGAGTATCTGTGCTCTGAATCAGCCACAAATTTCTTTCCAGTACGATGATCATGCTTAATTTTTCCTGAAATATCAAATGTTTTTATACCTTGTCAAAGGCATTACACTATTTGAGGCTTTTCAGCCGCAGAGATCCTTTTTCTTTCCCATATTGCTGAAACCTGTGGCCTGCTTAATAATGTGGAACGCCCTTCTTAAGTAGCTGTCCTTTAATTGGGCTCACCTGGTTAACTAATGATCACAAGAGTCTGAGATTGATTTCAGTGATCTAAATAGCCCCGAGACACAAAACCATCCATGAGTTTAACTGAAAAACAAAAAAAATTAATGTTTATAACATTAAAATCCAATCTGCATTATAATGTGGAACGGGGTGTAGTTATATCACTTAGGTATTATTCTTTCTCACTGGAGATCTTCTATAACTAAAGATTACATATTCCTACATCAGTGTGACATAATAGAATGGCACTATTTCAAGCAGTAAAAGGCGTAAGGATTTGTGAGCGATGTCAACACTAGAAGTGCTCTTAGAAGACATTACTGAGTGTTTATGTGCTGCTGAAGTTAGTCAGCATTCAAGCATGTCTGTCATGTGTCACATTGTTAGATTATTTTCTACTACAAGAAATATCTCCAGTTTTTCCAGCATTAATTTCTGGGAAAATATTGAATTTGACAACTTGTGACGAACTCAACATGGCTAACTTTGCTCCAAACTTAGTCTCCAAATGTGGTCCCTCACATTTTTCTGGTAACAAAATATAAAATAGCAAATATAAATGACATGAAGTGCAAAAGGATAAAATTTACACAACTGAAAAAAATGCTTCTTCAGTGCATCAATTATTCAGATAAATTCTGCAGCAGAAACCTTGCTAAAGGTTATTTTGATGCATGATTATTAATGAGCAGGTTTATGTATGCATAACTGTTTTCATTGCTCATGTAGAGCTAAACAACAATTATAACATCCTTTTAATGCTCAACACTTGAGCTCAAAACTCTAATCTGCTAAAAAAAACAACTAGAATCAAAGTGTTTGAATTGTATTCTTATAATTCATAAATGCAGCTCCGGCTGATCATCGCCTCAGTAGCTGAGAAACAGTGGGCACAATACACCCTCCCACTGCTTCTGTTTACTGCCTCATGAATATTTGCTCTCCCCATCCTCCTCACTCTCGCTGTTTACTTCACAATACGCATTTGAGATTTGGGTAAATGTGGCGTAACCGTATCATGTCAAAGTTTGAGTCTAAAACCTTGATATGCAAATGAGATATGCTGAAAAAAAAAAAAACCCTCCTGTGAGGGACATCACCATTAATTCAATCTGACTCCACTCACGTCTGCAGGAATGAGCGTTTACTTCTTAGCAGCTTGAACTGAGCAGATTAAAGAATTTAGACCATAAAGTAATAAGATAATCTTATTTTTTAACCCTCGGCAGCTGAAATGTGTCATCCTTTGAGCGGAAGGGGGAGAAAAAACAAGACACCAGGAGTGGAGGGGAAAACAGAAAATTCTCTTTGACACCTATCAGATTCTGTCATTTTGCTGGAAAGAGGACAGATAAACAAACCCACGAGTTTCTGTAAAGCTGCAGCCGGGGAAATAAAGAGGCACTGAGGCACGTGTGGAATATAAACATTACTTGTCTGCTATCACGTCTGCGTGTGGCTATTTAGCTTAATTCAATGTTTAATTACACCCACGCAACATCTCAATGCACAGGCTGACATATGTCTGCATTAATATGCATGTATGAGAATGAAAACATGCATAAAAAATCCACTGTTGGAGATATCAGTGCGTGATAAAATATATTTGCTCGCTGTGAGCAGATTCCCTAGAAAGACTTTTTAATATTTCACTAAAATTCAATGTGAAAATCTGAAAAATGCAGCTCAAGCAGGGTCCAATGCATAAGGTACATTTTTGTCTTCTATAAAACACAGCAGGATGATTCATGTATGCATGAGAAAAAGACAGAAAATGTGTCCATAACGCCGCACTGAAGGTAGTTATACGTGCGAGGAAGTCAAAAGATCGGGACTCATGTTGTTTTGTGATGCAGCCGTCAACCGTAGAGCTTCACAGAAGCAGAAAATTGACCTTTCTGGGTGTGGAAAGAGCAGAAAACAGAGCATATACAATGATATCTCTACGGTAAGTCACACTCAAGTGTCTCCATCTCCGTCTCAGTATCACCTGCCTGCAATGTGAACAAACTATCACCCCAGAATACACAAACGCACACACGCACATTTCCTTATTCCAGCGTTATCTGAGCTCGCTCTGGGCAGCTTACTTCTCGTGCTTTGATGATAAGAAAGTGTGGAACAGTTTCTAATTTATCGCCGCCTCCAGGCACTTTTTCCTTTTGTGCTATCAGTCCCCTAAGCTGCAGAGAGAAAACACACACATCCTAATCCAACATGGTTTCATCAGTGCTGCATCTTTAAATAGCTCTGGTTAACCGGAAAGAGACAAACTGTATTGTTTAATAAGCATTAAGGAAGATTTAGGGAATGAGGAATGGATCTAATTTTAGGACCTGCTGATGAACTTTTTTATCTTGCAGAGAGTCAGGACCTCTTGACTCACAGGTGCAGGAAGATTAAACTGGAGAAAACGTTTTGGAGCTGTGCTGCGTCTGACTTTAATTAGACTATAAATTGTTGTGGAAAAGTTACACAGACAAAAAAACTCTTAATGCATGCGTTGCTCTGGCGATCAGCTGATTATGGGCATTCACTCTGTTAAGAACTACGCTGATCAGATTCTGCCACAAACTCGTTTGACCAATCATCATGCACCTGTCATATTTCACATCTGTCATCCCTTCTCCTGCAGCTAGTCTCTCATTTCAGTGCAACCCTCCTCCACCCCAGCCACCTCCATTCAGTTCATTACCATCTAGTCCAGCTCCTCATAAGTCTTCTGCTCATCTCATCCTGCATACCTGAGGCCCCGTCCACACGAAGACATATTCAAGAGTATACGCAAACGTTTTTTGTCGTATCTGCATTTCATCCACACAGAGAGGAGGCTGTCTCCATGTGGACAGCCAACCGCATCTTTCTTGAAAGGATTACGTCACACATAGCACAGGCGACTTCGGCCCCGTTTACACGACGTTTCCGAGTGAAAACGCAAAAGTTTTGTAGCGTTTTGGCTGTCCATTTACATGGCAACGACATTTTTGTGACTGAAAACGGAATTTTTTGGAAACGGGCTCCAGAGTGGACGTTTTTCAAAACGCCCCTGTAAACAGGGAAACCGGCACTTTCTGAAAACAGACATGCGCACTGCGGCTAGGCTTATAACGCATGCGTGGATGGGAAGCCCAAAACAAAACAAAGATGGCTGACACCAGTGTACTGTTCGTGCTCCTAACTATTTTGAATTTAACTGAATTTAACTCTAACAAAGTGTTGATTTACTTCACCATCACTTGGATCAGCGGAGACGTATTTCATGCCTGCACCAGATTCTGACTCGACCCATACACTGTCAAAGGGCAGCCCAAGGAAGTGTCTGTGCGCATGTGCTTATTTTGGTATAGCAAAATCACACCGCCATCTACTGGCCTGGCATATGTACTACATCATTTTTGGTGTTTCCCGCAGCCTCGTGTGAACAGAGATCTTTTTGAAAACGTTGCCGTCTGAACGTGGAACTTTTTGGAAACAAAAACGGTTAAAAAAGCAAAATGTTGTCATGTAAATGGGTCCTTACGCCGCATGCGGATGTCAAACCAAAACAACAATGCTGCAGAAGCTACTGAGCTTATTATGGCTTTTACAGCCAAATCTGATGCTCCTTTACCACCACCGAGAACAGCAGACACCACATGTTCTTAGATTCAATGTGGAGAACACCCAGAAGAGCAACCAGGAGAAAGTTTGGGGCGGTTTTCTGTGATCTTCTTCTCTCCTCTGGTGCATTTCCGTGGCAGCGTTACAGCATCACTTACAGGCTTGGCATAGATACTACAGCGTTTTAGTCGATTTCAGTGGTTTCCTGCTAACGTGGACATTTCCTGAGACGACCTTGTATTTACGGAAAACTTTTTCAAAACAAAATGGAAATATAATGTTTTCATCTCCGTGTGGACAAGACCTCAGTCTCCTCCTCCAAGCCACTTCATTGGCGTCCTGGTCCAGCTTCTCAGAAGTCTACTCCTCATCTGACCCTGCATCCTCCATCAAAACCACCATCAGTGTCAGGACTCCTGCCGTTTGCCTCAGTCCCCCTTCAGTACATGAAGTCACCCTGATAGTCTAATCAGTGAAGGTATTGCACATTTCTCTTTCAAAAAAATGTGAACAAATTATTGTTAAACTTAATCTTGTCTTCCACATTTAAAAATAGTTCCACTCAACGGAATTACCACTGAATCAAGATTATAGAGCAGTGTGAAAAATAACGGTACTTATATATTAGCACTGGATCTCTGCATTTGATTAAAACACAAGAGAAAACATTAAGTGACTGTTCATTTAACACCAATTCAGGCAAATAAACTTGGAAGTGTTGCCTTTCAGAAGAAGACTGGAAGAACCAAAAATATATTTTCAGACAAGTCTGAGCATATACTAACCCTTTAAAACCTACGGGATCGCCAGCGTTCCCATTTCTATTTTTAACCGCTGGTGGAATTGTGACCAAATGAGAGAGCAGTAATTCTTTTTGCATATAAAACCAGAGGAATAACACTAACATATCACACATTCAGTGTGTTCCAGAGTTCTGTTTCCTTCTAGAAATAGCCTTCCTTCTTTTGCAGGAATGTAGTATAAAGCACACACTTATAAAACAACATAATATAATATAATATAATCAGGACTATAAATGTGTTGTTTTCTTGCAGGTCTGGAGTCAGACTGATTATTGTTTAAACATGGTCGTCTACAAACACATGAATGCTCTAAAGTATCTGCACACTTAGAGATTTGATTGCACTACTGTAAATAGTTTATTTCTCCTAAAGATGCTGTCTTTTGGCAAATTGAGCACAATTTCATTTGATTTTCGTTTTGCCACACTTAATGAGATGAGTGAATTCCAAATATGAAGTTATGAACATACTCTGAATCATTTTTTGTAGGTTGAAATGATCTTGTACAACTTTTTAACAATCACAATTTTGAGGGATACAATTATGATATTTCTGTATTTAGGAAAACGTGTTAAAAAAACAAAAAAAACAAAAACAAAAAAAGGTTTTCATTTTTCTTTTTTTTTTTTTTTTGCACTTTTGAGCAATTTCATTTGTTACTATGGACTTATCACATAGATATCATTAAAATTTGGGTTCTTAAGGGTTGTATTGATGCATAGCAGGGGTGTCAAACTCAGTCACAGCAGGGGCCGGATTCTGGATTCAGGTCTAACCTGAGGGCCTAACAGGGTCACCTTTTTAATCAGAAACTGTCAACCTCTTTACACCAGTAATAAAATATGAAAAAAAAGAAACTTAGCACTGATGATAAATGATTTTGACATTTAAAAAGTTATAAAAATAAGTTTAAAGGTTCACAATCTGAGAAAAATAAATGTATTACTTCAAAAAGGTCAAAACATGAAATTGAAGAATAATGTTTCTCTAAAGGCAAATATATTAACAGAAAGTCAAAATCATGAGTTTAAAAGGTCAAAATATGAAATAAAATTTGTAATCATGAAATTTAAAGTCAAAATATGATTCAAAATTTTAAATTGTGAGTCTAAAAGGTCAAACTATGGATTATAAAGTCAAAGTTTGGAGTTGAAAATATGAGATAAAATACAAAATAACTGGTTAAAAAGGTCAAAATATCTCTTAAAATTTACAGTTACGAATCTTAAAGCTCAAAATATTATATGAGAAGTCAAAATTATGAGTTGAAATGCTCAAACTATGAAATTAAAAGTCAAAATCCTAAGATGGAGTCCTAATTGTGAGATGCTAAATTTAAAATGTGAAATTGAAACACAAATTGATTTCTTTTTCCACATTCCTTACTTCTTATCTAAGTATTTTTTACTTCTTACTTTTTCAGATTTTATGACTTAACAAGAATATCTTAAATCATCAGGATAAGTTCACATTTTTATACTTTAGGAAATCTGCAGACCTCAGACTGATGGGACAGTTAGAACAGAAATATGAGATCATCTTGCGGGCTGGATTTTACTGCTCAATGGGCCAGATTTGGTCCCTGGGCCTTGAGTTTGACACCTGTGATGTATAGCCAATTCAAACACTCTAAAATGTCACTACAGCATGTAAAAATGTAAGGATGTGCTCTGGCAGACTTGTTCTATGCTAGGTCATAAAGGGTTAAAGAAAGGGTTTGTTAAGGGTTAATTATTTTACTTTAATCCATCTGATGTAAGATAAAGGCTCACATACATGATTTACTGTGGTTTTATCCAATAACCAACGCAGCCTGAGGCTTCACAAACTAGAGCACAACTGAGGGATTAATTCATCATTCATAATCTCACATAAATAGACTAAATAGGCTGGAATCCAAATCCCATCTTCACAAACTGACAGCCAAGATTGTGTGTCAAAGAAGGTTTAATGTTGGAAAACACAAATCTATCCATCCTCATAATCCATGCTTCTAACTGCGGCTTCCCCCCTTCTTCTGGTGAGTAATTACACAAGCAGGCAAAGTGGTCCAAAATGCACGCAGTGTGACCCGCCCTCTTGTTTGGACGGGCTAACCTTATTTTTCCATCCAATCTATCCAGGCTGGAGTCAATACAAGCAGTGATTTTTCACAGAGCTGGCAGGGCCAAATTAGTCTCCCAAACATCCCACGGACAGAGGAGAGAATTCATTGAGTCCGTCCAAAAAGAGGATGGGAGATGGGTTTTTCTCCCCGTTCCCTGTAAAACCAACTGTGACTGGGTCCTCCTGACAGACCGCACCAAGCTGCTCAGGCTGATAACACCGGCCCCAGACAGGCAACAATGAAACAAACACTGTAGCCAATTACACACGGGCTACGGATAGAGCCTCACAGAGCTGACCACAGCTCCGCAGAGATGGCCCCAATCTCGCTTTAATTACATTTACCCACGTTATAATGCATCACGGCTTAATCAGACAAACCGAGTGAGATCCAAGCAGATCCAGGATGACTGGAATAACGCTGTTTGCTTAACAGGGGCCGATTATATTTGTGTTTGTGAGTTTGCTCTACATTGCAGAGCGGCTTGTTCTGAGCTGCTGGAGTAAATTAAACAGCTTTTTATGGCGAATCACGCCACTGTTTTCTTCTCTCAAAGCTGTGGTTTGCATTAAGCCTTCACTCTTTTAAAGAGGACAGAATGCCATTAGCGTAATAAGCACCCTTCTTCTGAAAATGTAAATTAAATTTAAAGGAAAATCTGTCAGCTCCATAAGACACAAAGTACATCACTGTACGTACGTTTTAGCCCAGAGGAGGAGGATGATGTAGGAGGTCTGGAGGACGAAGAGGAGGAAGAGGAGGATGTTTTGATGGGGAAGGAAGTCTTCCCACGACGGGAGGAGGGAGCGAGGACCCTGGAGCGTTTAATGGGGATCACAGCTCTGGGAGGGGGGGCCACTCTGCCGTGGTAGTCAAAAAGCCTTAAGAGAAGAACAAACCTTAATATTAGACTTCATTTTGTACACCTTTTCTTTTATTTGAGGCTGTGTGGATTTCAGAAAGAGTCAATACACCAGAGCTAAAAGGTTTTCCACGTTCTAAAACCCATTATCTGTTCCCAGGATTGTTTTCACAGATAGATTTTCAGTGGATTTCTCTTCTGGTCTGTTCTCTCTCTTACACGTGAAACAAAAGACTTATATTAAAGTTCACATCTACCATTAGGCTTCTTTCTGAAAAACTTTTCAGGCCATTTCACCCAAGCAGCTCATCCCCTCACTTATCTTTTTAAAGTGAAGAGGATGAAAGAAGAGGGTGCTAAATGTCAAATGAAGGTGTCAGCTCTGAACGCCCTTGGTGACAGTGGACGTCTGTCAGGGCTATCAACAAGTTTGACATTTAGAAAATGTCTCCACAGATACGCACTCTGATCACAGACGGAGAAATGACTGAGAAAACAAGAGTCCCTTCATCGGGTTTGCACGCTTCATTCAAGCATGATCAGTTTTGTGTGCTTCCCGTCAGCAGAGTTAATTTTGGCAGCTATTTTTAATTTTAGTCTTTAAAAGACTGAAATGTCCCCCCAAAATATGCTGGGTCATTTTTTACTGCTGCGGTGGCCACTCCTCTTTCCCTCAGCCGCAAAGCTTTAACCCTTAGAGCTCCAGCGGCACTTGCTTGGTAACTTTTGAACCGTAAGTCAAAGGCACTAACTTGTTTTTTCCTGTGACAGCTCTGTGTTGTGCCTTTCTATATATGTCCTTAATGCATTTGTAGCTCTTACAGAACATTTTCTAGTGAGCCCAGAACTTGGCTGACATCCTGGGGTCTCTGAAGACAGGTTTGTCGTATACAAGAAGCGACACAGAAAAAAGTGAATAACTTTTGAACCATACGTCGTAGACACCTGATCTTTTTTCCTCTGAAAGCTGACCATTTTGCTGTTCGTTTGCTATCCCTCCTCCTATCTCTTAGTCACTTCGGTGACTTTTCGGGGTCTTCAAATATTAAATCCATGGCGTTAGATCTGATAATGATGTTCTGATAATAACAATCTGATCATGTACTTTGGCTTTCTTCGGTGGGCAGCGCCATATTTGTTAAGGGCAACGTTTAGACGCAAAGCATTGTGGGAGTCGTACTCGACCAGCTGCTTCTGTACTGCTTAAAGGAATGGCACAAATGAATCTAACTGCAAAAAAGAGCATGGACTTTTTTTGTATATATGTAGATATTTTGAAAACCGTTAGTCACAGAGTATTTATTTTTTCACTGTTTTGTCCCCAAGAGATGGAGAACAAGTCTATGTAAAGAAAAATGCTTTGTCATTTTTGTTTACTCTGTGTTATCAATGAAAATTAACCTTGGAAATCAGATGGATACACCCGTTTCCTTGTTTTTTCACTGACGAATCCATCTTCAAAGCTCCTGTCTGAACCATTTGGGTCCGGTTAGAAAGTGACAGGACCAATCAGCGACAAGGGGCAGCACTTTCAGGCGCGGCAGAGTCGTGACGTAAACAAGCAGCAGCAAGAGGCCGGTGCAATTATGGTGGAAGAGATTAGCGTGGATGCTGCTAAAGCGCCAGTTTTATCAGAACTTGACGACATTTCTTCATTAAAAGAAGAACAAAGAACAGCAGTGAGTTGTTTTCTTTTCAAAAACGACACAAGTCGAGTACTGACCTGTCTACAGTCGCCATGTTTCGCGTTATTCCTTAGCAGCTGCGCACGTGCAGCTATCTGTGATAGCTGCTACGTCACGTGTTTTGTTGCTCTGATTGGCCCATAGAGATGTGACAGACAGAATGTTCATCCAATCACACTCCGAGTTTTTTTCAAAGCCTCTGCCTTTTCCCAAATGTTTCCTACTGAAGCTTTCCCGGTGTGTTAGGTTAAATAAAAATCTTTGAGTTTAAAATTCCAATTTGTTTTTTTTATTATGTCTTTGGAGTCTTATAACTTTTACATAATTCAAGTGACATTGCTGTTGTAGATATATTCTTAAAGCCCATGTTTTCCTGAAAAAAAAGGATGTATAGAGCTTGACTGTACACCACAGGGCTGATGTTTTATAAGCTTTTTAAGAAAAAAGTCCAGGTGAGACATGATGATGAAAAAAATTAGGGGTGCACTGATTGATCGGCCAAATCGGTATTGGCGCAGATTTTCTTAATTTTAGGAGATCGGCAATCGGCCGATCCTTGTAAATAAGATCGGAGGATATGATCGGTTTCATCTGCCTCTACCTACTAAAATGTGAAAGATGAAAGACTAAAGGAACTGATATGATTTAGTAGTTTGGACAGCAATGCTTTAAACTTTTCATTTATATTTGAGAGAACTACCTCATATGCAGTTAAAACAACAAGTCTTTATTGTTTCACGGGTATTATTCAATGTTTTTCAATAAAATAAGATTAGAACATTGAAGGTGTATGCTGTCAGTTATAAAAAAAATTGGTAAAGATCGGTGATTGGCCAGAAAATTGCAATCGGTGCAATAGCTGTGAGCTCTCAGGGTTAAGCCACTGCTGCTACTTAGTTAGCTTGCAGCTAGCTTGTTGAGGACGCTGTCTGGGGTGGAAACTGTTAACAGCTGCGCGGGGGAATTTCAAAATAAAAGCATAGCTTGAAGCATTGATTTAGATCAATGTTTTGACTTTCCATCGATCTGATTGGATCATCAATCAACCGATGGATATATAGATATACACTGATGAATCATTACACTTCTACTCCAAACGTGTGTGGAAAGCCCCGAATAAAAGGGAAAGCCCTTTGAGAAGAAAACAACTTGATTATTTCTGTGCTCAATTCCAAATTTGACAACACAAAAATTAAATGACACGTACCTGCTGTAGAAATCATCCCTGTAGTACTCGTAATCAAATTCATATCCACTGAGAATGACAAACGGGGGCGGGGAGGGTGCAAACAGACAAAGAGAAAGAGATAAAGCTGAGTCATATTGAGAGAAGCCATATTGAACCTGTCAAAAGTAAGCAGATCAGACTTGAGTAATTTTGATTTGAATGGACACGCTTTAGTTTCTGCCTACAGCTGAGCTCAGTGCAGGTAAAACAGAAGGCCAAAGAACTACTGGCATGCAATGACCATTAATCAACAAGAAGAAAAAAGTGTACAGAAGCTTTTCTTAAAGCCCCGAGAGGAAAATCAATGTTGAGTGCACGCTCAGGATGGAAACTTGTTTAGAATTTAGAACGAGAAATAAAATACAGAGGAGAGGAGAGGATTTTGAAATGTTGTTATTCCCACAGGAATTTTAATGAGGATAAATGTATTACTATTTCAGTTTAGAGCAGTGTAGTGTTGGTTTGTTCCTGCTCCATAATTACCACACTACATCCTGGCTTTTTTTCAGCTGCAGCTATAAAATGCAAATGAGTTTTTATATTAACACAATGCACAACTAATAAATTAGTAAAATAGGACATGCAATGCAACAAAACAACTACTGGGAAAAGGATGAATGGAAGGAGTGTGACCTCTGATTATAGAAAAAACTGGGCTCAACAAAAACGTCCAAGTGAAGAAATAAAGCATCCGTCATCCGTCTTGTATTAGGCCTCGGTAAACACGCCATGCTTTGATCTGTTTGTGACCAGGAGATGTTTGTGTATGGGCTGAAAAATCAGGGTCATGCTTAATGAAGCTTATACAACAGCTTCTCCTTTGAGCCTTACAGACCCCTGCCAAATAAACTCCAGTCAAGGTTTGGAAAGCATCAAAAACTCAATTAGAAATTCAAAGTTCAAAAGACAAAAAAGAAGCATAACAGGAATCCTCTTATTCAAATATTACTTCATATTTGCATCAGCAGGAGCAGCAGGATGTGAAAGATAGTGAATATTTATGACAGTGGTGTTATATTTGCATGTGTTAGGAGGGTGAATCTTACCTGTAAACAGCTGAGAGCGGCCGTTTGGAGCCCGCTTTAGGCCTGTATGGCTTTGGCTCGCCCGCCATGTTTATGTCTGCAACACAAAAACACAGACACATCACTTGTCAGTCCTTTTAGTGAAAACCTCTTAAATCCATCCATTTTCTATCCCATTTGGGTCGTGGGGGGGCAGGAGCCTATCCCAGCTGTCGCTGGGCAAGAGGCGGGGTACACCCTGGACTGGTTGCCAGTCAATGTCAGGGCTGACATATAGAGACAGACAACCAGGCACGCTCACACCTGCAGCCAATTTGGAGTCACCAATTCACCTAATGAGCATTTTTTGGTGTTAGAGGAAGCCAGAGTACCCGGAGAGAACCCACGTATGCACGGGGAGAACATGCAACCTCCACACAGAAAGGCCCTGACTGGGAAGTGAACCAGGGACCTTCTTGCTGTGAGGCAACAGTGCTAACCCCTGCGCCACCGTACAGCCCCTACCTCTTAAATAATGAATATAAATTAAGATTTGTAGCGCTTCTTTGAGCATGTATAAGCCGATGATGAGCAACAGCTTGGTTACCACACAGCAGCAGAGAGACAGCATAAGGGCCACAGCTAGACTTATGGTGGCCATTTTCAAAACAAAACCAATGTATTTCAGGATTTTCAGTTGTAGGTAGCTAAACTTTTGTGGCAGTGCTGCACTTATCAATGCCACCAACGGGTGGGGCATAAATAATCAGAAATGAGCACCTGTTTTCAGGGCTAAAGTCTCTAGGTCTACAGCTGCTGCCCACTCTAACTCACAGATAAACTGGTTAGACTCAGAACGGAAAGGGATAGAAAGTTTATTGAGCCTCATGTTTATCCTTTGCTTGTTGTTGCATTATCTCCAAAACACTTTGTAGCTTTTTTTTTTTTTTTTCTCAAACTTTGCATAAATAGCCACTCTGTCTCAAAGATAAACTGGTTAAAAACCAAGAGGGGATCAATCACAAGTTAACCTTTAGGGCTCACAGCTATTTTTTTCTCCATCTTGTCTCATCTGGACTTTTTTCTTAAAAAGCTTGTAAAACATCAACCCTGGTGCACAGTCAAGCTCTATACATCTTTTTTTTTCCAGGACAACCTGGGCTTTAAGAATATATCTAATACAGTAATGCCACTTGAAATATAAAAAAGTTATAGGACTCTAAAGACAAAATAAAAAAAAACAAATTGGAATTTTAAACCCAAAGATTTTCATTGATAACACATCGTAAATAACAGTGATAAAGCATTTTTTCTTGCACAGACTTGTTCTCCATCTCTTGGGGACAAAACAGTGAAAAAATAAACATTCTGTGACTAACGGTTTTCAAAATATCTACATAAATACAAGAGGAAGTCCATGCGCTTTTTTGCAGTTAGATTCATTTGTGTCGTTCCTTTAAGCAGTAGAGAAGCAACTGGTCGCGTACAACTCCCACAATGCTTTGCATCTAAACATTGCCCTCAACAAATATGGCACTGCCCACCGAAGAAAGCCAAAGTACATGATCAAAAATGGGTTAAAAATGGACAAAAAGACGCTTATTATTGGATCTAGCGCTGTGGTTTTAATATTTGAAGACCCTGAAAAGTCACCGAAGTTTCAGGCTCGCTACAACAGCGTCGTTAAGGGCTACAGAGACATCGAGGGTAGCAAATGAACGGCAAAATGGCCAGCTTTCAGAGGAAAAAAATTAAGTGTCTTAAACATATGGTTCAAAAGTTATTAACGTTTTTCTAAACTGTGTCGCTTCTTGTTTTATACAACAACCCTGGCTTCAGAGACCCTAGGATGTCAGCCAAGTTCTGGGCTCACTAGAAAATGTTCTGTAAGAGCTACGAATACATGAAGAACATGTTTAGAAAGGCACAACACAGAGCTTTCACAGGAAAAAAAAGTTAGTGCTTATGACTTAAGGTTCAAAAGTTACCAAGCAATTTACAAAGGGGTGTACCTTTGGTACGGATCCATGCCGCTGGAGCTCCAAGGGTTAAGGTCTCTGGGCCTCATGTTTAACCCTCGTGTATGATCCCAATATCTCAGTGATGTTTGAGGGACTTTCTTCAAACTTTGCACAAATGCCCACCAAGGTTATTATAGTTAACTAAAACTGACTAAATAATTCAAACTAAAATTCAAAAATTAATTTAGTTAACTGAAACTAAAGAAAATCTAACCTTTATTTAAAAAGAAAACTAACTAAAACTGTATAGTGCACTTACAAAACTAACTAAAATAAAATAAAAATGGGGACAAAATCTCCTTAGTTTTAGTCTTTGACACAACCAGACTGACTGGCACCTACACCAGAGTCTGGGGAGAGTAAAATGGCCTGATCTGATTGGTTAAGACTTCGAGCAGTGGTAGTTTTATGTCTGGAGTTGTGTTCAAACATCATCTTTAGATAAACACATGATAAGTGGCCTGTTTTAATGTTTTTAAAAAATGTATGACGCTGACTCAGCCTCAACATCTATCCATAAAAAACTAAAACTAATGAAATCTAAACTAAAACGAAAAACAGCAGTCAAAGCTAATAAGAACTGAAATCAAACACAGAAAGTGAAAACGAAATACACATAGAAACTAATGAAAAATCCACAACTATTATAATCTTGACGCCAACTTTGACTTCAGAATATATTAATCAGATTTTTGTGGGCATAGGTCAGAGGTCAACGCCACTGGATCTCATGTTCACCCCTTGCCTGTCATTGCATCATCTCAAGAACACTTCAAGGTACTTTTTTTCAACTTTTCAAGTGCTGTAGTCCAACGGTGATTAATTAGCTATTTGTCCACATAAAAGCTTTTGACAATACAAATGTACTTCAATGATACCCTTTACAGATAAGATGAAAATCATCTTAATCACAGGTGTCAAACTCAATCACAGAAGGGGCTGGATTCTGGATAAAGGTCTGACAGGGTCCACATTAAACCAAACTGTCAACCTCATTTTTGCCAGTAATAAATTATAGGAAAAAAATAAGCACTGATGACAAAAGATTTTAATATTTAAAAAGTCAAAATGATAAGTTAAAAGGCTCAAAATCTGAGATAAAGAGTAAAAATTGTAAGTGTAAAATGTCAAAACACTAAATTAGATGTTAATATTACACTTTTAAAAGGCAAATATATAAAAAAGAAAGTCACAAACATGTTTTAAGACCAGATTATAACTTAAAATTTAAAACTGTGAACCTAAAAGGTCAAAATATGAGATAAAAAAGCAAAAATTATAAATTACAAAGGCCAAAATATGAGATATAAAGTCAATTATAAATATAAAAAGGCCAAAATATTCGACAAAAGTCAAAATAATAAATTAACAATGTCAAAATATGAGATAAAAAATCAAAATAATAAATGTAAAAAGTAAAATAATAAATATTAAAACCTCAAAACATAAGATAAAAGTCCAAATAATAGAAGTCATAAATGTGCTGTGCAAAAATGAAAATATAAAATGAAAACACAAATGAATTTCCCACATTTATTTTAATGTTATTATTTTTACTCTTTATTTTTTCACATTTTTATGACTTAAGGATATGTGATATCATCATGGTTAAGTTTACATTTTTATACTGAAGGAAATCTGACCTCATATTTTAGGGCCAGTTAAAGAATAAGATATGATCTTGTGGGCCGGGTATAACTGTACCACAGGCCGGATTTGGCCCCTGGGCCTTGACTTTGACACCCCTGATTTAAAGTATTAAGTGCCGACATTAATAAAACACCTAAAGATGGTTTCACAACTGCCTTCAGGAGCATTAGAGTGCCATAAATTATTGAGTTTTTATATATTTCTTATAAATTCTGAGTTAAAGGGTTAAAGTGAAGTTTTATTATTCATGGTGATTCATAAATATTCTGTGCTCGACATTACCCTACAGTGTTGGTGTTTTAAAAGATTTCATTAAACACCAGTGTCTTCATCGCTGCAGGGCAACCTCGTTTAAAGCCGAGAACTGTGTCAATGAAAGTGAAACGACTTCCTCTCTTCAGAGCTCCTCGCACACAGCGACGTCTCTCTCTCTCTCTCTCGATGGCACTGATGACTCTGTGTGTAACTCAAAGCAACGCCTGAACACAAGAGAACAAAAGAACGGCTGCATAATGAAGAGTGTGAAATATCAATTCAAGTTCTCAGGAAGCTCTGTGCCATTTCCTCTGTAAGGCTCAGCTTTTTCATTCAGCTTTTTTTTAAGTAAGAGCACACAAAGCAGCAGTATACTGTAGGACACTTTCACTAATGTGGAAGTGCATTGTGGGAGCCAATTTTCCAAGGCGAGACTGGAGACCTTGGCATGGTGCAGAGGAGAGATTACAAAATGGAATTCTTGTTGCAAGGCAGAAAAGAATCCTTGAAACATAAAAACAATGGAAAGACAAGAATAAGCATGTGAATAAAAAGCAGGATGATTTATAGTTGGCTGTTTGTGTGTTTTTGTTAAAAAATGTTACCTTTAGTTACTGCAGACTGGGATGAAGCCTGTCAGTGATGCTGATTTTTTAAAATTGCAATCTGTGCATTCATTGCCAAGGGTGCTGCAAGGTCCTCACATTTTGTGTTCACTCTAAATGGCTTCTGGGAGACGAGCCAGCGGGTCAAAATGAGCTCTGTGTCCCTCAAAAAGCAGGAAAACATTCCAGAAACTTTATGGATGCAGACATGAGGCTGTATCTGTTTATATAAGTGGGGAAAATCTAACACCTTTAACTGAACTTTATTTTCAAAGCAGCATTCTCATCCTTATCTGAGGTCAGAGGGGAGCTATACAAATATTATTCTACAAAAAGGCGTGGAGGATTATGAAGAATGTCGATCGCTTGGGGCAAAACACCGTCAAAATATGCAGAAAGTATTTTCTCAAAGGTAGAAGCATCGTCTTCTGTATATTATCTTTGATATCTTTGCATCTGCATGCCTATAAGCAGCAGCATACTTAGAGAGGCTAGTCCAGAAAACTGAAAAGATAAGTTTAACACCACAAACAATGAAGCCATCAACGAGGTGCCTTGAGACAACCAAACCTCGTCTGCATAAAAGCCTCGCAGGTACAAAGATCACTAAAAAGTGATTTTTCAGAACTTTATTTGTGCATCCTGACACGTCTTTGTGATCATTTCCCCCCTCCAGCAGCACACATTTGCTTCACTTATAAATGCCTCTGCCCTCCCATCCAAACACCGAACAAGTGGAAGCACTCGGATCCCCGGGAGTGGAATTTCATCTGGGTGAAAATAAGCTTGTGGAAAAACTCTGGCCTCCTTCTCCCAGTGGCTGCTCTCATGAGAAATAGGATTAAACCCTGCTCTGCTTGTAGACTACCTACTCAGACGTGCTAAAACATGAGCTTTTTAGGCAAGTGTGCAGGACCAAATGAGTAAATGAAACCGAGAGCTTAAATTGGGGTTGACTGTGGACTACGCTGCAGAGATAATGAAGATTTTGCTCATTAACTCAAGTGAAGCCCAAAATAACAGCTAAATATTCTTGGATTTCAAAACCTCAGGCAATTATAAAATCCTTGACCCCCTGTTTTTCTTTTTTCTGCTTTTGTGAGTGCAGACAAACTTTTCTGTTTAATACAGCGCTCAGAATAACCTAATCCTCGCCTTTTACCCCGGTGTTCAACATAAACCTGGTGAGTTTTGTAGGCAAAGGCTCCAGCCAGATTTGACTAACAATGCCTGGACCATGAGTCTGGTTCATCAGCCCACTCAGGCAATCGAAACAACATTTTACTGTGGTTGAAGAAAGCTTAAGGGCTCAAAAACTGGGTGTAAAAATCTGCAACTTTATTTTCTTTCCCATGCCTTTCAATTAAAATACAGAAAAACATACTTCCTAAGTTCTACTTCTTCATAACATTTGTCTACCTTGTGTATTTATTACTTCAAATTTGATTTATATGCACTTTAGAAACAGATTTTGATTTGTGGTTATAAATATTCTCTTCATTAGCAGTTGCTAATTTGCTCTAATTGCTGTTATTTATATTTAGCAGTATAGATGTTCTGGGATCCCCCTGCCCTCCCATGAGCCTATAGAGAAAGATCACACAGGAGCAGCACATGTTCCTGCTCTTTCTGTGAGGATAAGAACATCCTGAGGCAGGGAGAGAAGCAGCGAAAAACCCCAGAGAAGGGCAGGCATTAATGACAACAGAATGACACTCATTCAGTCAGCGGTTACCAAACTTTTTCTATTGGGCCCCCCTTTGACAGATGAAAATATTTTCAGCCCCCCCCCCCACCTCTCACCGTACATATCCACATGCAAAAACCTGTAAATGTACAACAAACACATCATTATTTTCAATTTTTGCGAACAAATTCCTTTTTAAAAAATTAACCACAACATAAAACCTAAAACTTTGGAGTTTTAAAAATGGGACTCTGAAGATTATCCGATGAAAATAAACCCTCAATGAGCATCTTTAAGATTTATACACCCAGTCCTACGATAATTTTACTGACTACTGTGGGTTTATTTGGTGCTGCAGATCTTTTTGTGTCTCGGGGGCAGCTGTGAGACTGCCACTCTCAGTTTATATTCAATGTCCAGCTATGATTTGATTTTGCATTATAGATGCAAAAGCATTCTGCAACATCCTCACACAGGTAGGACGAAGCAAAAAAGAAAAAGTGAGGCAAAGGCTGTAGTGCAGTGTTACTCAACCCTGTTCAACCAAAGAGCCAAATTGTTGAAAAATGCCATCGCAAGAGCCACAATCCAAATGGTGAAAAGTGACTACAATGGGAAAAAAGGTGGATAAAGGTGGAAAATGGGGGAAAGGTTGCATTCAATAGCAAAAGGTAGCTGGAATGGGTGAAAAATTGCAAAGAAGCAGGATAACACTGGCTAAAACTGATGGAAAAGGGCAAAAATGGTATGAAAGTGGCTAAAGGAAGTGGTAAAAATGAGCTAAAAGCAGCAGAAATTGATTAAAAGTCACAAAAAATAAGGAAAATGGGGTAAAATAGATATACAATGTAGAAAACTGGGTGAAAAGTGACGAAAATTGGCAAAAATGCTGTAGAAAGTGGAAAAATGGAGGAAAAGTGGCATGTAATGACAGCTGAAATGGGTGAAAAATTGCAAAGGTACAGGATAACACTGGCTAAAACAGATGAAAAGGGGCAAAAATGGGATAAAAGCAGCAGAAATTGATTAAAAGTGGCAAAAAATTTGGAGAAATGGGGCAAACTAGGCATACACTGGAGAAAACTAGGTGAAAAGTGGCAAAAATGGGTGCAAAGTCACAAAAAGTTGAGCTACAGATGGTCAAAAAGCAGCAAAAAATGAGTGAAAAATGACTAAAGTTGGCAAAAAAGCTGGAAAAAGGTGGACAATATGGGTGAAAAATTGCAAAAAAGCAGGATAAAACTGGCTAAAACTGATGACAAACGGCAAAAATGGGATAAAAGTGGCAAAAACGGATGAAAAAGTGGCTAAAAGAAGTTGTAGAAATGGGCTTAAAGCAGCAGAACTGGATTAAAAGTGGCAAAAAAAAAAGTAAAAAAGGGAAAAAAATAAGGTTGACAATTAAGTTTGACCATTAAAACCTGCTGTATGAATGTTGGAAACAAACTGGTTAATGTAACTTGCAATGATAAATTTCTGAGGTCAAAGTTTAAAAGAATAGCCTAATATTTCAAATGAAGACATAAAAGAGCCTCAAATCATTACAAAAGAGCCACATGTGGGTCCAGAGCCATGCATTGGGTATCACTGCTCTAGTGCCTAGCTACTACCACTCCTTTGTTACTCCAGTCCAGAATGCTGACAAAGTCTTGGACTAGACTTCAATGAACTTCTCTTCTATAGGGCTGAAGTTGTCAGCTGTTGCTGCTTAGCCTGGCCTTGCCCCCCCCCCATGACCCCGCGGGCCATTTTGGGAACCACTGCATTAAGCCATATGTGGCATAAAGGAGGAGCTGGGGTGGAGGAGGGGCATTGTGTAAACAACATTAATTGGATTGTAAATTTTAGCTCGTATTCACAGTGCCTTCAGTCCTCTTTGCAGGTCTGAATGTCGTCTCTCAATGCTGCAGGTATATGTGAGTTTGACCTGACACAACCTATATGAAACTTTACCCAGCTTCTGGATCAAAACTCTGAATGATTTGGAAAAATAATCTAATTGCGTTTTTTTACCCAATGTTGCGATTGCGATTTAATATGCGATTATTTCTCAAGTTCCTCATCTTATGTAATGCCAACAAAAACAAACAATAATTAATTCTAAACTATAACCAAGACAATATTAGATTAAACTGAACAATTTTGAAAAAATATCTAACTGTGATGATTTTGACTCATAATGCGAATTGGATATGAACTGTTGTATTAAAGGAAAGGGAAATTATATATTATTCTCATATTTAACAAGAAAAACGTGGTTAAATGAAGATAAAAGGATTTTTTAGTACACTTTCCTAAAAATATGCCACTAGAATGATTACATGATATGTAACCTAATGTAAAATGTCTCTGCTGCAAAAAACTTGTAAACTGGTATTTTCCACACAAATTTCAGGTAAAAAGAAATATTGCACCCTCTGCGATTTCACAATTGCAGCAGGCCATATTGTGATTTGATCTAATTTGCGATTAATTGCCCAGCCCTAATCAAAACATGGAGCTAAACAGAAATGTTCCTACAAGATGCTACTGATGCTTCAGTGCACCATTGTGTCATTGCATTGTGGAAGCGAGGCAGTAGCCATTAATCTGTGCTACAGTGGCTTTTCTGGAAATCAGGATGACATTTTAGACTTTGATTTCCTCCTGTAGAAGCCCAGACCAGATTGTGTCTGAAACACCAGAGTAACTTATGCTCGAGATTTTATAGTAATCATTAAAATTCTAATTTCTTAACCGTCCTACATATTGATTTTATTTTAATAAATAAACATATAAATATGATGATGTAATGCATACTGTATACAGCTACTTCAATGCAAACAGTTCACAGTTTTTCCTTCTTAAAAATTTAATTCAGCAGATCCTGACTCGCCTTGCCTGCTGAATGTATTACGCAGAACACAGCACTGAAGTCAAACTGAATAAATTTGACATTTGCTGTGTGAATAAGCTCAGCTGCTTCCTTTTCCCTAAGAGTTAATGTTTTATTCCTTAAAGATGTAAAACTCTCATGTTTTATGTGCACACATTTCAGCCTCCAAAGGAAAGTGGAAAACTACGAGATGGTCAAAATGTAAAGACTGATTCTGAAAACAGCTGCTCCTTACAGATTTTAGGACTTATGTTGGAGTTCACTCATGATCTCAACCAAAAATGTTTCAATGAAAAATGTAAACGTCACTGAATAATACTGTTTGAGGTAGGGGTGGAGGATGAATTGATTTTATTGATAAATCATATCTGGGGAAAATCTGGATTTTGAAACATTTTAGGTTTTCTCTTGAATTCAGCTGCTCACTTTGGGCTTTGCCTGTTAACAATAGTCTTATTTCTCTGAGTCAATGCTTTGTTTAGAACTGGCACTCGCCCTCTCTATTCTCTATTGATCACCCTCTGCCGTGTGCATACTCTCTCTCTCTCAGCATCGTTAACGAAAACATACTGGAAAATATCGGTAAACTTTGCTAAAAGATTGCTGGCAATGTCTTGAAAGATCTTGGCCATATTTTTCATGAAGAGTCACCCAGGAGGCAAAGGTCATCCTGAGAGACTCTTAGCACACATGCAGAGTTTGGACTTCTGCCATCAGGGAGGAGGTTTACTGATGCCAGGAGGGGTCAAATAAAATGGATATCAGAGGTCATTTTTCCCTCAGCTGTTTGGTTCTTAAATAAGCTGCAGGCAGAGCTGCAAATACATATACAGAATATTATAGACTATTGGAACTGTCTCTTATCTCACTGCCTACCAATAATACAAGACAACAAAGTATTTAAATTTAATCAGATCCATTCTCTCTACCTGTTTGCAGGAGATTTGGGTAGAAAACAAAGACTGTTCATGTTATTATTAGGGTTGAAGGATTTGCAAAACTAATCTAATTGCGATTTTTATCCCCATTATTGCAATTGTGATTTAATATGCGCTTATTCTTAGGTTCCTCTCCTTATGTATTTTTTAAACAAATTCAAGCAACAAATCATTCCATACTATAGCCTACATGCTCCATGGGTTAGTCAAGCAGCTGCTTTGACTTTGCAGGGAGCACATGGCTACAAACTCCCATACAGATACACACTTTCATGACAATGTGTATTAAAAACAATGAAATTATTCAGAAGCATTTAATCCGTAATGGTATGAATCTGAACATGAGGGTGCAACAAGCTTTATGTTATAAAGGAGGAGGCTGGAGTGGAGGAGATGAAGCTGGTTATCAGCTGATCACAACTTGGGGTATGACTTTTGTGAACTAACACAAAGCTTCATCAATTTAAGATAGAAGGAGCTGGTTATTTTTGCTCATATATCAAATTTGATGTCATTTGCTTTATTGAAGGGCAGTATCATTTCTATGTCCCTCACTTGATAAAGGAAAAAATACATAAAACACGAAAAGAAGGCTTTTTGTAAACCATTATTAAGCAACTGATACTTAAATTTTTTCAAAATGTGCATAAAATATCTGCCACTGCAAAAATTAGATTTATTAAACCAGTATTTTGAACGATTTCAAGTTAAATAAATATTGCAACTTGTGTGATTTGTAAGTTGCAGCAGGTCCTGTTGCAATTTAATCAAATTTGCGATTAACTGCCCAGCCCTTGTTATTATTATAAGTATTTTGACAATCTTGCTTTTGTGCTCCTTATTTTGGCACCAAAGCAGACAGACAACTCTTTGTAGGAATCCTTTTGACAATAGAGCCACCGTGTAACTAGAAGTGTAAACTTTTATATGATTCGAGTAAATAACAAAAATGGAGATGTGTTAACTATGAATGTTGGGAATAAGGATACAATTTGAACTCACTGCGCAGCTCTACCACCATGCTTACATTTTTAAGGCCAGAAAATTCTAGTCAAAACTGGTAAAATCCTTAAGAAGCTTTGGTTCTGAAGCACTTCTGCCACCATTCTTCAACAGAAAAAAGCCTGTCAAAGACTTGTTCAGATGTACAGGCTTTATTTTTTCATAATATCCACACTTGTGTTTGTGTAGAAAGCATTTAAAAGGAACTAATTGCAAGACATGCTGTTGAGGATCGTCTCTGATGCAGCTTTTAGTAGATTCCTTTGTTTCTGTGCCGCGCCGAGGACTAAGTGCTGAGAAAAATATTTTCTTGGTGAGAGCCCAGAAACTGAGTTTTAATTACCTCAGATTGTCAGATATTCTCAGCTATACCATTTGTTTTACCCTTTTGTTTGCAGCGCAATTGACTGTGGAGCTGTCCAAGGTGCTGAAAGAGTTACAAAGAGGAGGGTTTTTGTGGAGCTGTCCGTGGTGCTGAAAGAGTTACAAAGAGGAGGTTTTTTGTGTTTAGGTTTGTTTCACTGCTCTGTCTGGGCAGTGAGTAAACAAAGAGGTCTTGACCTGTAGCTGTGTAAACATACACATGATGCAATGTGAATTTTATCTTCCTGGAATTATTTATAGCCATGTTTGCTCTCTTCTGGTGCCTCTATATGGTGCATATCTTTCTATAGATGGCGAAACAAACAGCCCAGGTTTGTATGAATATTTAAAGTTAACAGTGGCTGAGGGATGGAGGGGAAAAGAAAGAGCTCTGGAGGTAAATTGCAGTGAAAAGAGAAAAGGCATGCAGCGTAAGTAATCACTGAGGACAGACCTGTGTTCCTCCGTCAAGAAAACAAGGATCCGTGACTCCCTGAAGCAACCTGCCCATGTGTTTTATTGCTCTCATTTGTTGCCTTACATCTCTGTCTCCCTCCACTCTTCTCGCTCAGGCGTCCTGTTCTGCCCTCAGCCTCCACCTATCCCTCAACATCTTTTTCTCTCTCTCCATTTGCACGCTATCCAGCCTCACCTCTCCATCCATCACTCTGTCTCACCTCCCATATATCTTCCTGTGTCTGTGTGTGCACTGAGGAAGCTCATTATGAGACGTTTGAGTGCAGAGTATCACCTGTGGGGCCTTTTTCTTATCCACACCTGTGCCGCCGAACCAAAACCTTGCAAGTCTTATTCCTCCCCTCCTTTCATTAGAGAGGGATGAATAACAGCGGAGCGCTGGAAGTCGAGGCTTTGAATAAATCAAGGCTGTAAACTAGGGCATACGCTAACATATTGCAGGGGAATTGTGGGGATGAAAAAGGGGCTGCTGTGAAAATCAACAGGAACAGAAAACATAAGGAGAGGGTGAGTCCTGTGAGGATGCAGGGAACAGGACAACATCCTTGTAGTCCTGGAAGAAGTAGGGGTGAACATCTGCGGCAGGCAATGAAAAATGTTGATGAAGGTTTGCAAACAAATTTATGTTGATGACTTTGGTGAACTGGAAAGTTTACTTCTTTCAGATTGACTGAAAGCCACCATTCTGCAGAGTCAGGAAGAAGAGGGAGGTCTGGCTGGTTTTTCGAATGCTGACTGGAAGTCAGTCAAGTCATGTCAAGATAACAAAAAACTCGACCCAGTTTTTGATAAGAATACATGAAAAAAGACAGTATAGGCAGTAATAGATGATTCAGATTGGGAAGTCTCATGGGAAGAGTGGCATAAATGTCTCAACAGTCCAAATTGGAGAGAGCATAGCTGGAAACTAAGAATGAGATTCTTTAAGACACCAATTATTTTGGCCAGCTATAACAATAATGTCAGTGCCCTCTGCTGGAGAAAGTGTGGACAAATTGGAGATTTTTCCCGCATATTTTGGGAATGTCCAGTAGTGAAACAATATTGGGATAAAGTGACAGTGGAAATAAAGAAAATTTTAAATTTCAATACACCGTTCAATATCTATCACGTGGTCTTGTGTGGTGCAATGCCTGAAACCTGGGACAAGGACAAAGGGTATATGTTAAAAGTTCTTCTGTTAATTGTTCACAAATTAATTACCATTAACTGGCTTAAACCATATTCACCAACACTTGAACAATGGACTCAAAGATTAAAGTCAGTGAGCTGTATGGAGGACATTACATCAATATTGAGACTGAGGAGAGATGACTATTTAAAGAAATGGTCATCTGTAATCTCCTACTTGGAGAAGATTTAAATGTGCAGGTTATATGATGTATCCCTGAACATGTGATGTCATTTCTCTTTCAATGTAGATTTTTTTTGTATATTCAAGGCAGTGATGTTCTATCTATAAGTGTGTGACTATTTGTCACGGATTTGTTTTAATAAAAGTAAAAAAAAAAAAAAAGAATACATGAAAAAAGACAGTATGGAGTTATTTTGAGTTTGACTGCAGATCACTGAATGTCACTGAGTCATTTTGTACATGCACTCCTGCATATTTCTAAAAATGTTACCATGGTAACGAATCACTGTGTTTCACCAAAAAAAAAACCTTTGAAGTTGTCTCCTTCTACTAAGTCATGGTTTGAGAATAGCGTGGCGTCACAGTGCAGCATTAATTTAAATAATCAAATAAAACAAGATCAAAAGCACCTCTCTTTACTTTCATTTGATTCCCAAATCAGGCCACTCTCAGCATGGACTTAAAGTCTGTTTTTGAAATGCAAAATAGTTGCGTTTATAATGTGATTATCAACAATCAAAATTCAGAAATTAATTCTGATTTTAAAAAATTACTTCACTGCCCTTGTTAAAACCACTTCCTTATAAAAGTGTATGACCTGGCTGCTTCAGAGTCAGTCAGCTCTCTCAAAATTGGCTGGCAATGAATCTTGGGAATATGTTGGACCATAAAGGATGTGCCGGATAGATCCTTCATTGGCTAGAGAAATGAAAATGTGTCTTTTGGTTGCATTTGAAGAAGACTTCGAAATGGGGGAGCACTGACGTGTGGTTGTGACGTAATCGGTCTTTAAATACACCCTCTGTAGGATGCAGCCCTTTAAATATGACATGGGTACTCAAGAAGTGTCTAAAGCAGGGGTGTCAAATTTAAATCTGGCCCGTGGTACAGCAACATCCAGCCTGCAACACTGTAGCATATTTCCACTAAAACTGGCCCTCCGGTATGAGGTCTGCAGATTTTCACCAGTATAAAAAAGAAAACTTAACCTTGATGATATAAAATATCCTTGTTTAAGTCGTCAAAATCTGAAAAAGTCAAGAGTGAAAATCAAGAGATAAAAAACAGGAATATTAGAGAGGAAAAATTGTGTTGTAATTTCATGTTTCTGAAAATTATGACTCAAACTTACGATTTTGAATTTTAATTCCATACTTTAACCTTTTCAGATCATGATTCTTACTTTTTATATCCTATTTGGCCCTTCAGAGTCACAGTTCTAAATGTTTAGTCATATTTTGACCTTTTTAACTTATTATTTCATTTTTTCCTCATATTTTGATCATTTCAACCCCTAACTTTGGCTGTGTAATCACATATTTTTACTAAGGCTGTCAAAACTGACGCGTTAATGTGGATTCATCCATCATCATGATTAATCTGATTACAAATTTTAATGCAACTAACCCATCTACAGTGCAGAATGACTCAAAATCCCTGAAATGTCTCTGGCAACACATTTTGGGCAGTTTATCCAAGTAGGGTTACCATCCAGCATGCCGTTGTGCATGAGCAAATGGGCCGTTGATCTGGTAGTGACCAACCAACTTGATATGGAAGACACTAAACAGCACGTTGGCCCTATCGATGGGAAATTTGAGTACAAAAAAACCAAGACGCAACAGTTGACCAGCATAAAGTATTACGCACATTCTGCAGGAAAGAGTTTTCTTTTCACCGAAGCACTTTCAGCTTAAAATACCACAGTAACGCGAATTATATGTTTGTCGGAGATTGAGACTGTTTACTTATGCAAAATGAAACGCGATTAATATAGATTAAAAATAAATGATATTTAATCATGATTAACTGAAATTAATCCACAGTAACCCTGTGATTAATCTGATAAAAAATTTAATCAGATGACAGCACTAATTTTTACATTTTAGTCTCCTAGTTTAAAATTTTAAGTCATATTCTGACTTTTAAACTCATGGTTTTTAATTTTATCTCATATTTTGACTTTCCAAACTCTTGTATTTTACTTAAAAAAACATTTTTACATTTTCATTTTGTGTTTTGACCTTTTATCTCACTTTTAAAAATGATTTTCTTGAATATTTTCTTAAATATCCATCCATTTTCTGTACCTCTTATCCCGTTGGCTGTCGCGGGATTTGTAGATAGATTATAAATTCTATCACCTTTATTTTTTAAATGGAACACAGCCATAGCAATATGAAATACAACTTATGTTTAATACGATGACAGAATCCTCTTCTTGGGGATTTCTGATACCCTCAACCTGGCAGAATGACTAACCTTACAGCATGGTAAACAAGATATTTATCAATTCAGAATTATTTTCACGATCGTGTTTTTTTGCCTTCAGCTCAGTCCTTTGCTGTTGATTCTGAAGCTGCTCTCTCTGTCTGTTTCTCCTGAAAGACATAGTATTCATTCTCTCCCTGTAACAAAAAGCAGAGGGAAATACAGCTAATAGCCTCAGGACTTCAGTAAAAAAAAAAAAGCTAATAGGGGTCACTTAAGGTCAGAAAGAGAGAGGATCCAGACAGATTGTGTCATATAAGCCAGAGGACCTCTGTATTAGTGAGGGCATCATGTTGGAAGACAAGACAGAGTGGCTGAAAAAGTCCATTTCCTCTGTAAAATGATGTTTTCCTGAGTTTTAACTCTGCTGCAGGGATAACGACTATTCAATCACTTAGATTCCAATCATCTATTTAGCATAGGCTTTTTCTTAAATGTGGAAAGTAGAACTGTTGTCTAAAGATAAGCACAGCTCTACATTTTTACTGCATTCCTTGTAAAACAAGCTCAATTGGGAGCAGAGATTTGACTCAAGCTCTTTAAACCAAAAGCCCTTTACTGACAGTAAAGTGTAAGGCTGAATATGCAGTAAAAGCTATAATTTGCAGGTCAGAGTTTCAGGCTTTACATTAAATTTCCTCAGTCATTTTAAAACACCTACAGGCCAAAACATAGCTGGTTTCTTGGTGTCTGCTGGATACCTGCTGACACCAGGTCTAACTGACAAAAAACATCAACTGATGTGTGTCTGTTATCATCTTTCATACGTCTGGGCTCTCACACAGACACCAGAAACAGACTGCTTTCTGTTTGGGTCACAAAGCTTGAAACAAACATTCCATTTCTAGCTATTTTAGTGACTGAAATTATGAAAAAAATTTGTTTATACTGGGGCTGAACGATTTGCAAAAATAATCTAATTGCGATTGCGAAATATTGCGATTGCAATTTAATATGCGATTATTTTTGGGTTAATCTTATGTATTTTTTGACAAATTCAAGCAATAAATGATTCCATAAATAAGACCATGTGTATTGAAAACAATGAAATCATTCAGAAGCAATTACTCCATAGTAGCATGAGTCTGAATATAAGGGTGCAAGAAGCTTTATGCTATAGAGGAGGCTGCTGGGGTGGAGGAGGTGAAGCTTTAGTCTATGAAGGAGGGGGCTGGGGTGGAGGAGGTGAAGCTTTAGTCTATGAAGGAGAAGGCTGGGGTGGAGGAGGTGAAGCTTTAGTCTATGAAGGAGAAGGCTGGGGTGGAGGAGGTGAAGCTTTAATCTATGAAGGAGGGGGCTGGGGTGGAGGAGGTGAAGCTTTGGTCTATGAAGGAGGAGGCTGGGGTGGAGGAGGTGAAGCTTTAGTCTATAAAGGAGGAGGCTGGGGTGGAGGAGGTGAAGCTTTAGTCTATAAAGGAGTAGGCTGGGGTGGAGGAGGTGAAGCTTTAGTCTATAAAGGAGTAGGCTGGGGTGGAGGAGGTGAAGCTTTAGTCTATAAAGGAGGAGGCTGGGGTGGAGGGAGAGAAGCTTTAGTCTATAAAGGAGGAGGCTGGGGTGGAGGAGGTGAAGCTTTAGTCTATAAAGGAGGAGGCTGGGGTGGAGGGAGAGAAGCTTTAGTCTATAAAGGAGGAGGCTGGGGTGGAGGAGGTGAAGCTTTAGTCTATGAAGGAGGAGGCTGGGGTGGAGGAAGTGAGGCTGGCTACCAGCTGATTACAGCTGCCAATTTAACTGCCTTTTGCCATTAAATGCCACCCCCCCCAATTTTCCCACCTTTTTTGCCCACTTTTGTCACTTTCCACTCTTTTTATCCCTCTATTTGACCACCTGTATCTCAGTTTTTTGTGACTTTGCACCCCTTTTATGCCACTTTTCATCCAGTTTTCTCCATAGTATACCTATTTTGCCCCATTTCCCCCAATTTTTTGCCACTTTTAATCCATTTCTGCTGCTTTTATCCCATTTTACCACTTATTCTAGCCACTTTTTTGACCATTTTGCCACTTTTATACCATTTTTGGCCTTTTCCATCAGTTTTAGCCACTTTTATCCTGCTTTTTTGCAATTTTTCACACATATCATCTGCCTTTCAGTATCAAATGTCACTTTTCCCCTTTTTCCATCTTTTTCCATCTTTTTTTCCCATTTTAGTCACTTTTCACCAGTTGGACTGAGGCTCTTGTGATGGCATTTTTCAACAGTTTGGCTCTTTGGTTGAGTAGGGTTAAGTAACACTGGATTAGGGCCTTCTACTGTATTCAATAAATCAACAACAGAAAACTTCTGTGTCACTGTGTCTCTTAAAAACTCATTGTATTTAGTTGGGAATCACTTTTAATTTCATTATACGAAGTTTTGATCTCAGCCTACTCCAGTCTAGTCAAAGGGATTAAACTGGAATATTTAATTCATAGGGCAGCCCTGCTATGCTAGAGTGCCACACTGCTATCAAAGGGCCAAAAGTCTTTTCTCCTCCTGATTACCCAAAATGCTTTGGTGTCTCCTTTGTAGTCATATCGCAGGCTTGCAGCACGGCGACCAGGTGATTGACTGCAATAAACTCCCTCTCAGACGTATCAGCCAGGACCCTGAAAGAATGAGAAACGTGTTCTTCTATTTTCCAAACACAGAGAAGAATTCCCCTCGGACCAGAGCTGATGGCTCTACAGCACATTTGTCACTTTCTTCTCTCTGTGCTTCCTCTCATTTCATTCTCTTCGCCATTCAGACGCAAGCTGTCTTTTCGATGAGATAAAACATTAAAAAGGCACAGACGCAGAAAGACAAAGAATGAGGGAAAAGGACGTGGAGGGAGCTGTCGATCAACTCCTCATGGAACGGGAGAGTCTGCCGCCAATCTCCCCAACGTCTTCATTAATTGAACAAAGTAACTAATCATGCAAATTGTTTCTCAGCAGGAGAGACGCAAAGAAAGACAAAAGACGAAGTGAGGAAGCTAAATGAAGCAGCTGATGGACGTACAGAAAGGACAAACTGGGATGTGGGAAATTCATCTCCAAAATCCATGCTGATTTAGGAAGTCTGAGATGAAGGAATCGCTGCGCTGACATCAAGACCTGCAAAAATCCAGATTGGCCTTTCATCTTTACTTTCTGATATATTTCCAAGGACTGATGAAGGTCATGCTGCAGGTATGGACTGACAGATAAATCGAGAGATTTCCACCTGAGTCCTGCAGTGAATACTATCAAAACCACGGCTCTGAGTGGATCCCTGCTGTGAACCAACAGGTTCGGATTCCCCCAAAAGCCTTTCTGCTCCGTACTGAATCAAACCTTACATTTCTTTCACTTCACTTTCCTGTTCTTTCCTCTCTGTGCACAGCAAGGCCTCAATCAAGGTCACAACTCATTTCAGTGCCTTCAAACTGAAATAAGCGTTTAGCTTTTACTCTCAGAGCTGGACCGTTTTCAGTTAGAGAAAGAGTTTGTTTACGGGCGTCTCTTTAAAAAAACATGAGAGTCACAGCTGGCTAACGATGGCATGGTTGTTGACTAATTGCACAGAGAAAAAGTGGCGAGGAGGCCGGGGCCATCTGCATATCAAAGGTGGCGCTCTTTGAAGATCGGACATCAAAGGGGGATGTTGGGGAGCGGCGTGAATCAAAGTTCAAGGTGAGGTGACCGAGCGCTCTACATTTTTCTGTTTGAAATCCATGTTTGTTTACAGATTGTATTCTTTCACATCAAATGGAGAAATGACGACATCTTACTTTGAAGCACACAGACCACAGCGACATTCATCAAACTTCATCACTATGTGTATGTTAAAAATGTACACTGGTTACTAGAGATGTACTGATTGAGAATATCAGCTGACTGATGTCACATATATTTACGTTTTTCTATCATTGCTTTTGATGTAATTCTCCAACTTCACCAACGTTTTCTCTTGTGTTTGACTGCAAAAACAGAAATGAGAGCCAATAGGTGGCTTGTCCTGCTTCAAACTCAAGGCCCGGGGGCCAAATACGGCCTGTGGTATTGTTGTACCCGGCCCGTAAGATCGTATCATATTTCTAGTGTAATTGTCCCGTTAGTATGAGGTCTGCAGATTTACTACAGTATAAACACGTAAACCTAACCTTTGAAAGGTGAAAAAGTAAAGAGTAAAAATATTAAGATTAAAAGTGAGGAATTTGGAAAAGAAATCAAATTGGTTTTCATATCATATTTTCAATTTTGCAGCTCACACTCAAATCTATTGACTTTTTATTTCATATCTTGGCCTTTTAAATTAACAGTTTTGACTTTTTACATCAAAATTCAACCTTTTAAATTAACAGTTGTGAAAGTAAAGTCATATTTGGACCTTTTCAGCTCCTAACTTGGACTTTTAATCCCACATTTTGACCTTATCAGCTCCTAACTTGGACTTTTAATCCCACATTTTGACCTTATCAGCTCCTAACTTGGATTTTTAATCCCACATTTTGACCTTACCAGCTCCTAACTTGGACTTTTAATCCCACATTTTGACCTTGTCAACTCCTAACTTTGACTTTAATCCCACATTTTGACCTTGTCAACTCCTAACTTTGACTTTAATCCCACATTTTGACCTTTTAGACTCACAATTCAAAATTCTAACTCATGTTTTAACTCTTTAAACTGAATTTTATGTAACATTCCATTCTTAAACTCCCAACTTTGACATTCAATCAAGTATGCAGAGGCTACAAGAAGCCTACAATGATGCTCTGAGATTCCTACTGAAAAGACCGAGGTGGTGCATTGTAAGTGAGATGTTTGTAAGTGCAGGAGATAATACTCTACATGCTGTATATAGAAATCTTATGTATAAATTAATGTGTTGACTTGATTCCACTGGGAATGAAATTATTTTGGCCTTGACTGACATCAAACATAGTGCTGTTAAATACATCTCACCACTATGGAAACACTGGTACTGATGCCTGCTTTAATGTGATTTTCTTTTCTGTGCTTTTCTTTTACTGAATCTGATTTATTAACGTATTGTGCCGTTACGGTAACATGCAGTATGTGCGGTATTGTTCTGTCCTTTTTATGTGTTGTTCTGTATTGTTTTTTATTCTCTGGACCTAGAGTCTGTAATAAAGTTTTGAATTGAATTGAACTGAATATACTTGCCCTTTAAAATCAGTGTTTGACTTTGAATTTTGTGTTTTGACCTTTTGAACTAATAAGTGCAACTTTCATCTCAGATTTTGAGCTGATAAACTTATAATTTTAACTTTTATTAATCTGAATTTATCATCAGTGCTCAGTTAGTTTTCCCCATTTTTTTAACTGGTGCAAATGACAGTTTGGTTAATTGTTGATCCTGTTTGGCCCTCAGGTTAGACCTAAATCTAGTATCCGGCCCCTGCTGTGTTTGAGTTTGACACCCCTGATCTAGGCTATAGCAAGTTGAGTGGAGACTAGAGCTGCCACGATACAAGAATTCTTACCTTATGAGGAGGTTTTTCAGACGTTTTGATATAAATTTTTGGAAGTATATCGCAAAAGTGCAGTGAAAACACTTTTTCCATATTTACAAGTCACAGGACATAACGTAAGGCATGGTACGTGCGGACAGAAGAGACAAAACTTTTCTTAACATCATACTCATACCCTTATGTGTGGCTTTTGCCATACAAACGGACTTTACCTCTGAACTATCATCCACTGCCTTCGTCTTTTGTTCAAAATTGTCAAAGCGACCGCTGTAGATAAAACCATGACTGCACCACTGCGTCCAGCTTCCTTGCAGCAGATTCACGTGAGATGAGATTTTACGAGAATTGCAAGGCTCATACCCAAAACTGCCTCCAGTGGAAACAAGCTCAAAGCACAATTGTACTTAGTTGAAATTTAAGAAATATCGCTTTCATTTTGCGAAAAACTGTAATGGAAACCCAGCTACTGGCTCTGTCTCATTTTCTTTCAGTGAAGCACTATTAATACAGTCTGCGTCATGATCTAAGTCGGGATTGTCAAACTCAATCACAGCAGGGGCCGAAATCTGAATTTAGGTTTAACCTGAGGGCCTAACAGGGTCAAGATTTAACCAAAAACTGTCAACCGTGTTTTCAAAGTGGTGGTGGGAGTATAGATACTACAGTGTCCATATATATTAGTATTTAAAAAGTACTCTTTTGGTATCGATCCCTCTAGCAAAGTATCAATACCAAATGAGTATCATAAACTACATCTCACCACCACTTCTCCTCCGAGTGCCTCCCTGCCTCTCTTTACTCAAAACTGGCTTTACTGCTCGTCCATGTCACGTGAATTTGAACACCGATCAGACGTCAATCCTGCCGTACCATGTGACTTTGGGGACCAATCATAAATGAGTAGCAGATTTCAGCAACTTCACTTGCTCACATATGAATTCATTTTATAGTCTGTGATGTGAACCTGGCTGTCTTTATCACTCCATGTGGTCTCCAGTAATCCAGTTCAAAATTGTAAGAAAACATAAAAATACTGAGACCACATGCCAGTACCATAAAATGTATAAAGACTGAGTTGTATAAACATAAAAAGATAAATATTTCTATGAAAATCATTGATGACTTGTACTTCTTACATGTTTGCTTAAAACTAGTGTCCATAGGTGGCTAATGCAGCCCTTCTATAAGAATTACACAAAAATGAAATGGGCATTCTTATGTTGTTTATTTCTGTGTTAAAACCACATAAATGTAAATATTTGATTCATTTTACTTTTACCTGCTTGCACAAATATTTTAATTGAAGTTTCCCCCTTAATGAATTTCTGAATGCTATGCATACGCCTTTGTATTTGCCTGAAATTTGTACGTTTTGAAAGTTTGTGAGTTCAATATTTTATTCTTTCTTCAAAAGTATTGGTATCGAATTAAACATATTGGTATCACCCATCTCTATTTCACACGAATTCTGAATAAGCCTAGGTTTTTAGAAAAAGCATTTTTCTATCTTGACTCATTCTAACCTCATTCAGTCCTACTCTTCTTTTTTCTAATTTGTTAGCCATGATAAGCTCCTACGTAGAAAAAAACACACAATTACCTTTCTGTTTCACAGCCTAGGTCCTGACTGACAAACTGTAAGCCTTGTACTGCAAGCAGAAGTACGAATTTAAGATTCTAATCCATTCAGAGCTGTTTTTATAACATTCAAGGTGACACAGGCTCCAAAACACTGCTGTTTTTAAAAAGCTAATCTCACTACCACACTGCAACATCACTCGTTTTTCATTAATATGGAAAAAAATTGTTATTGAAATGCTTAAAACACAAATTTCTGCAAAGATGAGAAAGAATGTTGAAAAAATTCAAATGACAAGCCTCTAAACCCCAAGGTGAGGCCTTCAAAATAACTTGGTTATAAACCAAAGGAGGAGGGTTGATTCATGATAGTAAGAAACAGAGAAGAGCAGGAAGCACATGGCACCTGGGAATGTTGCAACCAATCAATTTGCCTGGTCAGTGTTTGAGGTGTTGCTTTAGAAGCGGACATGTATGAATAATTGATGAAGAAAACGGTTGCTGCTAATTAAAACATCCTCTTCCCTGGCTTAATAAAGACGACATGAGCCTCAAACATCACACCCTGTAACTCTCTCTAACAGAGAGCAGAGTTCACTAAACAGCCATTTTATTATTTGTGACTACGACGTCTCAGTGAACATCCTGCTACAAAAACTTGAGCATCTCTCCCTCCGTAAACACTCGAGTGTGACTTTCAGTCTGCTGTCCCGCCTCGCCGCCTCTCTGCGTCTGCACGGACCAAAGTCGGAGGGGATCAGCTCATAATCCGCGGCCCCTTCAGGCACCGGCGGAACAGATAAAGGCATGGCATCGCTTTGAGATCACATCCCTCTCTGTGACCTGTAAAACCCCGGCGAGCCGTCTCACACCAGTCAACAACGATACACTTCAAAAAGCGGACGATTCAGGCCGCCGGACGGATGAACATAAGCGTGGCGGGGGAGGCTTGGCGGAGGGGATCGAGGCATGAAAACAAACACCAAACACATAAAATGAGTATTTCCTCTGAGACAATCATGACAGCCGTCTCTAATCAGGTTATCCCCGTTGACTTTCCTTGTCGCTAAAAATAGTACCTTTTCTAGCTACTACTGAAATGTTTGATTTATTTTAACATCATGCTGCTCTAAAATTCTCACTCAGACATTTATATTTCATTTACAGACAGAAATAAAGAGAATTACTTATTGAGAGGAATTTCTCATGCATACTGCTGGCCTACATGCATTACAAATGTGTTGAAACTTGCATTCATGTTTCAGAAATGTTGCTTCACATACCTGCACAGGTGTGCATGTGAGAGATGAGTGCTGTGATAGAAAGGGAGATGTTGCAAATTCTCTTATTATTCTGTTTCCTTGTCATGAGTCCTGACAGACATTTCATTTCATCCTCCCTTCAGACTGCTGCATACACATCTGTCGACTGTGCACATTAGATCCAATATTAAAAAATGCCACTCACACCAAAGCCTGTTGCTCTAAATATTCTGCCTCTTCACCATAAAACAAAGAAAATAATCTGCCATTTTGCATCTCATTCTTCCTTAATGCACAAAGGGATGTGGATAATAAGGTGTCATTTACTTGTGGGTGTTACTGTTTTCTCTGTGCACATGCAGATGTGTCGCTGAATGCTCGTCTTTATTTTGCGCTGACTCTTCTCTCTTCTCTTCTTCCGGCAGCAGTCCAAACAGCCTTTCCTCCACTAAAATGTGAGCTAGGCTGCTCGCTTGATGGGGGAGCTGAGGAGGATGAGGAGGACTCTGGGGAGGGGTGGCGACATCTTATGACAACTCTGTCACATTATTTCATCATCGAGCATCGACAGAGGAGTCTCATTAGGTCCTTTTCTGACAGATAAAAATCACATTTTCAGGAAAGAGCTGAGAGAAAGTGAGAGAGAGAGATTGTTGCTTGTCCAGGTCAGGGGGAAAAAAAAGGCAAGCTAAAGCAACTGCAGGTGGTGGCTGATAAAATGTCTGAAGGTGGGATTAAATGTGTATTAAAAACTGATACAAATCTGAACAGTTTAGAATGATATGGACTTTGGTGGCCGCCAGACGTCTCTGAGTGCAGCCAAACTATCATAAAACTTACACAGGACTGGTACCCCTCCCCATTATAGACCATGTGTATTTGATGATAGAGCCTGGCAAAGCTGAGAAAGCCAAAGAACCATGTCAGCTGAGAAGCTGCCACGATATGAAAGGATGTAGCCCAAATATGACTCCGCTAGTGTCTACAGCCCGTTATGTACCACCTGTTCGCATGTGGCTATAATAAAAAGGCTATTTTATCACACGCTAGTCGAGATTGGTTTGCTAGGTTCCAACTTTATTCAGCTAACTTGAAGATCCAGGAACGGGACAACAAATATGTTGATGTGGAAAAGTGGGCAGAAAGTGGCAAAAAGGGGTTAAATTTTTTTTTTTTTTTTAATGAGGCATATTTTGGGAAATAAAGAGGCCAAACAATAGCAAAGTGGGCAAAAATAGGCAAAAAATGTGGCAAAAAAATGGTAAAAAGGGGTTAAAGGTGATGAAAAAATTGGGGAAAAAAATGACAAAACAATAGCAAAAGTGGGCAAAAATTGCCAAAATGGTGACAAAATGGGTTAAAAGTGGCAAAAAATAAAAAGGCCAAAAAGGGGTTAAAAGTGATAGAAATATTAGGTAAAAATAACAAACAATAGCAAAAGCGGGTGAAAAGGTTTAAAAGGTGGCAAAAATATGTTATAAGGGGCAGAAAGTACAAATTCCCAAGGCACACCTAGATTTGCCTCAAGGCACACCATTTGAAAACCACTGCACTAGATGATTCATCCAGACTTTGAGACCCCACATCTGCTGTTTATAGTCTCAATTTCACAGCAGAGATTCCTCACATGAAAACTCACCGTCTGACTTAATATAATTTCAGAAGAAAACAAACATGGAGAATGTCTGAAATCATCAGCCACCTGTCCTGGTACGTGTAATAGTTGCAGCAACTAGGGATGGAAGCAATTAATTGATGATCAATTAATTGGTTATTAAAAATTTGGCCAATCACGAGGAATTTAGTCAATCTGATGTTGGCATTTAATAAAGAGACTAAACACATCTTACTCTGCACTGCACAAAAATATCTACTGTCATGACATTGTGAGTGGGACCATGCCTTCTTTATGTTTAAAAGCCCTAGGCTTTCGAAGGGTGAAAATAAATAAATCATTGAGAAACACACTAATTAGTTACCTGTTTTTGTTATATAGGAAAATGTTATATATATATATATGCTCATGTATGTATGTTTTTATACATACATAACGATTAATCAATTAGTTGATTGTTAACATTATAGATGCTAAAGTTGGCAGGTTTCTTCCAAACGCCCATCCCTAGCAGCAACAGTTCATTTTTGCTGTAAAAGTATGCAACATCCAGTTGGTGATGCTCCCAGGTCAGCTTGTTCTCATTGGTTGTTGTGGATATTCTGTGAGCGGCAGTCTGACCTTCAAAAAATATCCAACATATTTGATTTTTATGATTTAACACCAGGGAGGCTTCAACTTGACAGGGAGCGATAAAATAATATTGACACCACACCAGTACCAATTTTCAATGACACCTGAATTGGGAAACACCAACTTGATCGTCGCAGGCAAATCTGGCTTAAGTCAAGATTAAATGATGTAGTGTGTGGCCAGCTTTACTGTCTTTTTTGTCTCTTTTTCGCTTCATCCATCACCATTCTCACAGCACCAGGATGCATGAACTGGCTTCTTTTTAGCTGGAGGCCAGCCATGAAGTTGTATGCACTTCTTACTAGAGAGCCAGTACTGTGAGCAGGTAACTGGGGCCCTCTGTGGAAATAGGGTAAATATCATTCTACCCACTGAGCTAAACTGGCACCCTAATTCTTCCTCTAAAAATGAATTGTATTCTAAGATCAACTTTGAAGTTACCATTATGCAGGGATAAAGGTTACATATAGCTGCTTTTAACCAGAAAAGTGTGCTAACTGTAGCTGGAGAGAAGATAAATACAGACATGGCAGAAGTAGGGATACAAGTGAAGATTCTGAAGTTGAGGATATGTCTTGTTCTAAAGACAGAATGTAAGATTGGGAGACAAAAAACAGTTTAAAAATAATATAAGAGACTACTACGCAAAATAAGTAAACCAGGCAACATCTGTAACATGTAAAAGAGAAACTCCTGCCTTTCTGGATGATGTTGCTTTCTACTCACGAAGCATTCTGGGATTGCTTGTGCAGCATTAAGCTGAAGGGCCTTTTTTAACAGCTTTTCTCCCTCAATATGTGAAACTTATCAATGAAGCAAACACAGTGAAAAAGTGTTTAGTAAATACACCTTTTAGAGGAAATATCTGAGGTAATGAAAGTAATCATTTACAAAAAAATATGCAACAGAATAGTAGCCACTTTTTCAATAATGTAGACATCTCAGTGCAAAAAAATACATTTTTTAGCTTTAAATCTTACCTATTTATAAAAATTAGAAACTGGCAGGAAAATTGGTCTCCAAACACAGTTTCCCGATATGAATCAGATCATGAGTTGAGCGTATTGGTGCATCTCCAAAAGCAATTACATCTTGGGAGGCAAATCAAGCATTTATAGTGGAATCTGTTTTGAGGATTTGTTCGAGACAAACTGAGCAGCAACAGTTTAACAGTGCATTGTAATGTGCATAATTCATATTCCCTCCCATGAACATGCAAACAGAAATTTTGGAGCGAAAAAAACTCAAGTCTGGAAAGCAGAAAAACACACGAAACCATGACTGCCCTTGACACATGCTTTGAGGAACGTGGAGGACATCTGACAAGATGTAACAGCCTGCCTCTTGTGCCCCCCTTCCCTCCTCCTCCTCCTTCGAACATCAGCCGCACAGACACACAAACCAACATGTGCCCCACACGTTCATTTGTCGTGTGTCGCAGCTCTCACGAATACAAGCGCCTAAAGAGTGTGTGTCGACAGGAAGTTTCTCTGTTTGAACAATCTTCTTTGTCACGTAGTAGACTTCAAAGTCTTCCTTTAGCCTGAAGATGAAATGTCATAACGGCACGCCGCACACTGACAGAGATTTGACACACACTCCCTCACACACACTCGCAGATAAAAACAAATCTCTGTGGTGCAGAGGGCTGGAACCCTATTTGATCTCCAAAGATTTCTGAGCCGCAAAATCGTGAAAAATTTATGGACTTCATCTCAAATACTCATGCTTGGACTCGCAAGAGAAGAAGCTGTAGGGTTTTCTTCTCCCTAATTAAATTAATCACAAAAGACAACATCGTAAGCATGCTCCCAGGCGCACAGTTCACCTTTTGATGAGGAACAAAGTGAACAGAACAAAGATGAATTTCCTCGATGCGTACAGCTGAGCTAGGATTGCATGGCACACTCAGCAACATTCAAATATTAACCTAGATCACTACCTTCTTATTCATAACCAATCATTCTTTCTTTAATCTTCTCATGTGTCCATGCAGCAGTTAGTCTTCAAAAAAAAAAATAGTTCTAAAAGAGACGTAATAAAACTGTTTTAGTCTCACAATAACTCATCCAAAAAGTCACCCCTACACAAAGGCCACTTTACAGCTGAATGTCACTCACATATTCATCTTTTTAAGAGTATATCTGCTGTTGAAAAAACAGCTCTAACAGGCAGCTAAAAGAAGCACAATATTGTTTGTACTAGAGGAATTTGAACTTTAAATTTCTGCAGTCCTTGAGCATTTTACAGTACCACCTCTTTCAGACACATTACTATACTGCTATTGTGCATGTGAATTTACAGTTTAGGCAGTCTCAATCATTCCAGAAATGTCTGAAAGTTCAAAATGGATTAAAAGGAAGTCACCCACAACCAATTCATTTTCAAGTTTGCTGTATTTTAAACAATACAAGACACATATGGAGCTGACCATGGTGCTGAAAGTAGGCTAGCTTTTAGATTTAAGCCCTTTACACACCGCTGCCTGGCAGCTCACCGCCTCCAGTCATTTTAATGAGGGACGGGTAGCAGACGGGAAGCGGTTTTAACCGCAGCGGTAGGACCCAGAAGTGGTTGCCGACCACGTGAACGCACACAGATTTTGCCCTGCCGCTTGGAGTTCAGCGTGTTGAACTTTTTGGCGGCAGCCGTCTGGCAGCAGCCAATCACTTTGAAGAAGGGAGAGAATCCGGAAATAGCAGGGTTCGTGGGTCTAAGCAAACAATGGGGGAGCTCATAATGTTGGTGTATCCTGTGAAAAACTGTGGAACCAACCATTGAAACGTGTTTTCTAGGGAGAATTATTTCAATGACGGAACTGTATTTTTCCCTCCGTTTTATAGTACATTATAAATGTTAATAAACAGAGATTGTGAGGTATTCTATGTGTTTTTTTGGGGAGGGGGGGTGATGGACTTGTGGGTGGGCTCTGCTGTGACGTTCACTGAAGCACCTCTTTGTCATTTCTGCCTTGTACCGTGGCGGCCGCTTTAAAAAACGCTCAGCATTTCGGGGGACTTCTCCAGCAGGGAGGCGGTTTTCAGGGTAGTTACCACGCGGCGGTGTTTAACCAGCCTTAGCGTATTTATATGCAAAAATGCATAAAAGTGCAGCTTTTAAAATCTAATTCCTCACTCAAAATCCCCATCTGCTGGCAAAATGAAGTAGAGGGATTTTAACTTTAAATCTCAGCTGTCCTTACTTATTTTCACAATACCACCATTTTCAGACACAATCATTCAAACTGGATCTGTACATTTACAGGTCAGGGAGTCTCAATCATTGCAAAAATGTGGGAAAAATCCAAATTCTGTGAGTCAAATGGATTAAAAGAAAGTTACAACCAATTCATTTTCAAGTTTGTTGTACAAGATAATTGAAGACAGCACAAGGAGCTGACCATGGTGCTGAAAGAAGGCTAGCTCTAAAATTTAGGGCATTTATATGAAAAAAATGACTTAAGCTTGTGACTTGCTGCTTTTAAAACCAAAATCACATTAAAAATCCCTGTCTGTTGGCTAAAACAAGCACCAGACATTTTGTAGTAGAGGAATTTCAACTTTATTATTTTTACAGTACCACCATTTTCAGACACAATAATCCACATAGGGTTATAAATGCACAGGTCAGGGAGTCAAAATAATTGCAAAAAAATGCCTTGACAAGTTTAACCCTCTGGTATCTCTAAAAATTGCTGCCTCATTTTCCTCCTAGTGTGCAAAAAATGCACAGGGGATTATTACTGTAAATAAAAAAGTTATTAAGTTAATTTTTTTTTATTGTTTCATTTTTTCCTTGTTTCGTCAACTTGTACCATTAATAAAAATACCAAATACTCAATAATTGTCATATCTTTTAACCCTTTAATTGCCATGTCTGTAATGTAAACAAACAACATTTTTTGATGAAAAAAAATCCACAAATTGATTTTTTTCAAGATTCTACACTGAAAGTGATTAACTTATTTATGGATGACTGCAGCCTGGCATATGTCATTGATTAGTAGCATCATTTGTTAAAATGCATTTTTAGATTTTTTTTTTTGTGAGGTCAATTATTCTAAAATACTTATATTTTTCACCCTTCTGTGCAAAAAATGCACACCTTTAAATCATGTTATAAATATCATACTTTTCAGAATTGTTTTACTGTCATTGAATTATATTTTTCTCATTTAAGGTCAGCCCTAACCATAAATGTCAAAGACTCATTCATTTTAAATTCTTTAACCCTTTAAAATGCCATGTTTCATTGATGATGTCACTGCATTTTTAGATGCAAAATACACACAAAAATTGATTTTTTGGCAGGTTACTACATGAAAATGAGATATCTTATTTTTTGATTATTGCACAGACACACTCACAGACACACATTGATCTGCACTTAAACGAAACCTCAGAGTGTTAGTGAGAAGGGGAGCAAAAGGCAGTATAACACTGAAATCTGGTGGAAAAAACATGTATTTCCTGCCCTCGCCCATATATGGTAAAAGTGATGTCACAGGGTAAAACAAAAAAAGGTCCAAGTGCAAATGTAAAGCCCCAACTCTCAAATGAAGCCCAGAAACCAGAAAATGCATGATTCATGCCTTAATGGCATATGGGTCAAAAGAAGTGGTTTGAATGGGTTTCAATGGGGACTTTTCGCACACCAGGAATATTAACGCTATAAAAAAGGTTTGCTGCATTTACAGCAATAGAACACATAATAAGGAGCTGACCTTAGTGCTGAAAGTAGGTTAGCTTTTTATTTTACATATTTACATGCAAAATGGCTTGCGTTTGTTAGTGCTGTCACTTATACTTATCTAATTTCATGCTAGAACTCAAATTCTGTTAGCTAAAAAAACAAACAAACAAACAAACAAACAAAAAAAAAAAACAGCACAAGCCCTTTCGTTCAGGAGGAATCTCACCTTGAAATCCCAGCAGTGGTTCTTATCATGTTATAATAAAACTATTTCAGGCACAGTCATCCCCATTTGGGACAAATTTGCAGTTAAGGGAGTCTTAACTGATGCAAAATTTCTGATATGGTTAAATGCAGCATGTGAAATGGATTATAAAAAGTCACTACCCAAGGTAATTCTAGTTTTCTGTTAAAAGCAGTAGAAGACACTTAAAACAGTACTTTGAAAGTACATTTTAATCAGTAGCCTTTAAATTTAGAGAATCTCTACGCAAAATAGCCCTGTGATTGGCAGGCAAACAGGACAGGGTTTACCCCTCCTCTCTAAGCTGGGATAGGCTCCAGCCCCTGTGACCCCAAATGGGATAAGCGATGTAGATAGTAGATATGGATATGCAAAAATTGCAGCTTTTAAAAACAAATTTCACACTCTAATCCCTGCCTGTTGTCTAAAACAAGCACACAACCATCTGTAGTAAAGGAATTTGAATTTAAAATCCCATTAGTCTTTAATTGTTTTAACAATTCCACCATTTCCAGACACAATCATCCCCATAGGGTCAGTAAATCTGTACTTTAGGGAGTCTTAATTGTTGCTTATGTGTAAAATGTTATGCTGAAAATCACACTCTGCCGGCTAAAACAAGCACAAGATCTTTTGTGGGAGTGAAAATGAAACTTTAAGCTGCAGCAGTCCTGTACAAACTTGTGATACCACCTCTCTTAGACACAATCACACCGACTGAACTGTTAAAGTTGCAGTCAAGAGTTTCCAAAAATGTCTGATAAGGCTAAATGCATTAACAAAAATGGATATGCAGAGGAGATAGCCCAAATTTCTCAAAGATGATATGATTTAAGTTGGAGTGCACAATATTTCCAGCATGTTATCAGATTGGCAGACATGAAAATTTCCTCCTCTTATCAGTATTGTTTGAAATGACTGAGGCAGTTAAAGACAAATAGGGAGCTGACCATGATGATTAAAGTAGGATAGCTGCTGAACTAACGGTATTTATGTGTGTCAGTAACTGTTTGATCAGAATCCAACTTACCACACCAGTAAGTTTTTTCATTTATCTTAACATAACATGTCTAAGGCTTGGACTTGCAGCCTCTAGCAGGGCTGTCTGGAATATCGCCACTACCAGCTGATGCAATCTCTGGGTTTTGAAGATTGATAGTTTAAAAAAGAACCAAAGCTTTAAAAAGCCTCAAGATGTTCAGTTATATTTTTCACCAGAATAAGTCAAAGGAAAAACAGAGGGAGTGCTGTCTAAATTGCAGCAATATGCTATGTATTTAAACAATTTAGACCAATGGTTCTCAACCTTGGGGTCAGGACCCCATTTGGGGTCACGAGACACTGAGAGGGGGTCTCCAGATGCCTTAGAAAAATTAATATTTTTCAATTACACATTTGCCAATTCACCCCAATTTTGCACATTTTTGCCACTGACTTTTGTCTCATTTTTGTCATTTCCAAACCAATTCTTTACGTTTTCTGTCTTTTGTTTCCCCCGTTGACCTATTATTGCCACTGTTAACCATTTTCAGGCTCATTTTTACCCATTTAAACAAAATTTCATTATTTTTTTATGCCAATTTTTGCCTGTTTAACCCATTTCTGCCTATTTTTCTGCCTCTGTAAATCTATTTTGGCCAATTTTCCTTCCCATTTTACCAAATATTCCATCCATGTTTGCCACTTTAAACCCATTTGGCTACTTTTTAATCCTTTTTAACCACTTTTTTATGCCACTTTTTGTCATTATTCTCTTACTTTGTGCAACTTTTATCAAATTTTTGCCATTTCTGCTTCTTTCAAAATACCCTCTCAAAAGCCTTTTCACCAGTGTTTGCCATTTTAACCCATTTCAATTCTGTTTTAAAGAAAAGGGATTTTACATTTTTTAGAAGGCCAGTTACTACTGCACAAAATAATAAAAACATGTTTTTATAAGATTGGTGATTATTCAGGTTCAATATAAAATAAGAATATTACAGCTTAACTTTACAAATGACCATAATTTCCTGACCTCCATGGTTCCTCTACATTTGGCTGGGCCCCAGAAAGCTCTCCCATTTATCCCCCTTATGGACGGCCTTGTCTGCACACGACTATTCCCGATTATTCATGGCTGTTCAACTACCTTCAGGTACAGTGGAGGTCCCCGGTCCCTGACACCTTTATTATGGGGGTCACCAGCTAAAAAGGTTGAGAACCACTGATTCAGACATGCCAACAAATAACTACCCAATACTCAGTGTCTAGGACTGTATTTTTACCTCCACCAAGGAGTTTATGTGGAGGCGGCTCGGGTGGAGGAGGTGAAGCTGGCTCGCCCACTGCTAGAACAGAATGAGCTGATTATTTTTGCTCATATTGCAAATTTGATACCAGTTGCTTTATTGAAGGGGATCATCATTTTTATGTTACTTATTTTGACTAAAAATAAAAACACATGAAACACAAAAATGAGGATTTTTGTAACCATTATTGACACTTGCATGTTTTCATAATGTGCATAAAATCCCTGCTGCTGCAAAAAAATGAATCAATTAAACTGCTATTTTTAAACATTTCAAGTAAAAGAAATATTGCAACTTTTGCAGTTTGTAAATTGCAGCAGGCCATGTTGCAATTTAATCTAATTTGTGATTAATTGCCCAGCCCTACTGGCATCTAATTACTGATTCAGAGCAGTCTTTCTTTTATTATACAGGGAGGAAATCACCTGTTGGACAGTCTCTGTTTTCAGGGTCAGACATGAGAAAAACTGTTTGCATTTTGGGAGTCCTACACAACCAAGAAGCAATGAATACACTTTTATTTAAACATCAATATCAATCCTGATTCTCACAATTATTGCATCTTTAATTCAATAGAATTGTGTAAAAGTTTAAATATCTAGAATTGTGATAACCTTTGTCAGTAGCTTTTTGCAGTCGTGTGTAGCCTGAGTAACAGCCAACAGATAAACTCCTACACAAGTTCAGTATCTCTTTACCATCTGTAGCCTACAGGCAGATTCACTGGCTTTTTTTTTTTACCTGCCTCCTCCAGCTCCTTTACTGAGGAACTCCTGGACAGTTTCACCCTGTCTGAATTGGAGTTCAAAATGTAAGTAATACGCTTTAAGTATAAAACAAGCTCTGGCGCCATTCCAACCCTTCAGTTAAGATAACTGGTACTGCATGTCATTTTCAAAATACGCCTCTGTGAGGAGACAACTGGTCATAAAAAAGGCTTAAATTACCACTGATTCCTCTGTATGGCATAAAAAATAAACCAGACCACCAGAACAAGACAGACCATTTCCATACAGTATTTTTCAGTGGTGGTAACTGCTGCCAAGGGATAGGTGCCATTTAATGATCTGCTTCAACCTGAAATAACAGCATTATTTTTATATTTCCCACAGCACAGAGTCACAAAAAGTGATAGATGTGACATAAGAAAGACAGCAGGGTGAACGATTCTGATGAAAACACAACCTAATAAGAGAAAGGAATGATCACCAAGCAATATAAGGGGCATCTTTGTCAACAGAGGGCGCAAAGAACAGAAACTGGAGGTTCCTTAAAAGGATTTTAATTTGTTAATAGCTAATCAGAGAAATTCAAACAAACAAACTAATGAAGAAATAAAACTGAAAGCCTCAAGACAGGGTTGTCCAAACCCTGTCCAAACAAAATCAGTTTTTACTTATGCCATTTCTGACATTTCCTGAAAAAAATTCATCAAAATCCTTCCACAACTTTTTGAGTTATGTTGCTAAAAAAAACTGACAAACAAACACACTAACAAGCCCTGCCAATCAATTATCTCCTTGGCGGAGGTAATTACGGCCTTGACTGTGTTGTAATTTTTAGTTTCAACACTAGGTGGTGTTGCAGTGTAGAGTGTGTAAACAAACACTTTGACAAGAAGAATTTTACACATTTTTTTTAAGACTACATTGAGAATGATGGTGACATCTCAAGTCATAATGTCCCGGTTCATGAAGACGAATCAGTACCACAAATCTCTCTTATTTGGGGGGGGGGGGGGGCTGGAGCCTATCCCAGCTGTCAGGGTACATCCTGGACTCAATCACAGGGCTGACATTCACAGACAGACAACCAGGCACGCTCACACTCACACCTACGGACAATTTTAGAGTCACCAATCAACCTAACCAGCATGTTTCTGGTGGTGGGAGGAAGCCGGAGTACCTGTGCAGAAAGGACCTGACTGGAAAGCGAACCAGGGACCTTCTAGCTGTGAGGCAACAGCGCTAACCCCTGTGCCAATACATGCATTTTATTTTCCTAAATATTGTAAATTTTGTTATTGGTTGTAAAGAGTAAAAACGTATGGATATATTGTCTGCTCAGGGCTACCGTTTATTATAGACTTTGCCACATTTTCCAGGCACACTTGTGTCCCAGTGCAGCAGCTCTACAACCCATTTCTGGGTCCCATCCCACCAGTTAAAAATCACTTAACTAGGCAACAAAAACACATTTTACTCCCTCCTCGTTAAAGTGAGAATTAATGGAGTCCAAATGTGTATTCACTGTACAGGACAATGTAAGTACAGCAGCAGATGGACCGTTTTTACATGAAGCAGCACTTTGGAGCACACTGCTGCTGTTTATTTAAAAATGTAGGCTACAACACTAAATATAAGGTGACGGATGAACGTGAACTGAACCTAAAACGACTGTTTTCATTATTTATAGCGACCCCGGAGCCCTGATGAGTCGACACATTTCTCTGTAATGTATGCTAACTCGGTCAGGATGAATACATTAGAGCAGACAGCAGAGCAGGTGCAGGGACGGCTTCACTAAGTAACAGCACAGAGCAAACAGTAATCAGCAGCGTGCAGCAGGTGACATGACTTCTTATTAGCAGGGAAAGTACCGTTAGAGAGATTTTTTTAACAGCATTCGACGGTAAATCAGATGGTTTAGAACACTGAAGACTGAATAACTTCTCTATCCTGAAACTACATCCGCTTGAAAATCATTTATCAAGCAAATTATGACAAGTTAGCATTCCCTTTCCCGCGAAAAAACGGCTGGATCTTTCCAACTTGTAACGGTCAACATTAGCATAAATTTAACGTCTGTTTCGTGTCTCAAAGGCTTTTATAAAATGTGTAAACTTACATCGACGGTTGCGACGCTTCCCCTTATACATGGTCATGATGTACCGGTCCAGCTTTGCGCTGTTTAAGATCCTCTTTCAGGTACCAGACTACTCAGACACGGAGCGACAGGACTTGAGCGGGCAGGGAGACTTTGTGACTGGAGGTAATTTGGCTCCTCAGACAGGGGGGGAATCAGAAGCGCTGCACGAGCGCGGATCATACCAATGTCAGAGAGGGGAGGGGGGGAGGCGGGCTACAGAGCGTCTCAGAAACACGCTCATGAGAGGGGTGAGAAGAGGAAACTAACTGTTTAAAGGACGGTATTACTGTGCGATGAGGAAAATGCACACGAGTGTCTGAATAAAACAACTGCAGAGACGCCTTTAGTGATAAATGTGGATTTTATGTACCCTCAGTCAATCGTTCTGGTTTGACTCACTGAATTTTTCTTTAACAAACATTTGTTAGCATAAATTCTATGGACGCCCGAAGTCAGGGGTGTCAAACTCAATCACAGCAGGGGTCGAAATCTGGATTTAGGTCTAAACTGAGGGCCTAACAGGGTCAAGATTTAACCATACACTCTAAACCTTATTTTCAAAGGTAATTAAGGGGGGAAGAAACTGATGATACATGATTTTGAGGTTTTAAAAGTAATGTCAATATAGTTCAAAAGGTCAGAACATAAAATCCAAAGTCAAAGTCAAGGCAAATTTATGAGATAGAAAGTAAAATCACAAGTTTAAAAGTCAAAATATGAGATAAAATTAAAAATCATATGTTTAAAGGTTGAATTTTGGGACTAAAAAGCAAAATTTTGAGTTTAAAGGTCCAGATTTGACTTCAAATTTAATATTGTGAATCCAAAAGGTCCAAATGTGAGATAAAATTCTAAATGGTGAGTTCAAAAGTCAAAATATGGTATTAAAAGTCAAAGTTAGGAGTTTAAAAGGGCAAAATATGAGATTAAAATTGAAATCATGACCTTGAAAATTCAAAATATGACTTGAAATTTAAAATTGGAATCTAAAAGTTCACAATATGAGATACAAAGTCAAAATCCTAAGTTTAAGTCATATTTTTGAGATTCAAATATATGCAAGTAATTTCTCTACCTCATTCGTTACTTTCTATCTTATCATTTTTACTCTTTACTTTTTCAGATTTTATGACTTAAAGTATATTTGAAATCTTTAATGCTAAATCTACATTTCTACTCTGGAGGAAATCTGCAGACCTCAGACCTTCGGGCCAGTTCTAATTCAAATATGATATGATCCGGGTAAAACTGCACCACAGGCCAGATTTGGCCCCTGGGCCTTGAGTTTGGCACCCCTGCCCTCAGTGAACACCTCTGTAATTTTCCATTCTTCTATTTTTGAGTAATAACCAGTAAACTAAGGATCTAAGGTAAACTAAGCTTATTAATCTCCAGAGTCAGGCACACTTCTGCTTATCGTGAGCCAAATTATAGGAATATTTTATTGTTATTAATTTTTCTTACGTGGACAGTAATTCACACAACTATTGTTGAAACCTTTTAATCTGTTTAGTTTGGTTTCTGTTGGCGTTGTTATGCAGAAGAATACTACTTCCTGTGTTTTGGAGCTGTGGTTTTCAGCTGGGTTGGGACGAAGTCTGGATGATTTGAGAAAATAATCTAATTGCGATTTTTTTTACCCAGTATTGCGATTGCTAATTAATTTGCGATTATTTCTTAAGTTCCTCATCTCATGTATTTTCAAACAAAAACAAGCAATAATTCATTGTAAACTATAAACATCACAATATTCGATTAAACTAGGGCTGAACATTTTTGAAAAAATATCTAATTGTGATGATTTTGACTCATTTTGCAAATTGGATATGAACTGTTGTATTAAAGGGAATGATATTTTCAATATCATTCCCATATTTAACAAGAAAAACATTAAAAAAAATCAGGACAATAGGATTTTTTTGGTAAACTTGTCTAAAAATATGCCACTGGAATGACTGCATGATATGTAATGCATTACATTTCTGCTGCAGAAAAAGTTTTAAACGGGTATTTTGACCCAAATTACAGGTAATAATACAAATTCACAAACTGCATTTTAAACCATATTGTGACCTTAACACTTCTAACTTTGACTTTAATCCAATATTTTCACTTTTTAAACTCCTGATCTAGAAGTTTATCTCATATTTTGACCTTTTAGAGTCACTATTTTGAATTTTATCTTCTATTTTGACCTTTCAAACTCTTGATTTTGTATTTTATCTCATATCTTGACCTTTAAACTCATGACTGTAAGTCTCTATCTCATATGTTTGACTTTTAAAACCTTATTTTGACTTTTAATTTTGTATTTTGACCTTTAGGACTTATAAAGTTGACTTTTTATCTCACATTTTGAGCCTTTAACTTGTTTATTTATCTATTTAGCATTTATTCGACATGGACACACAGTAACATTGATGCTGTGATATTTAATCATTTTGATTTTTTTTTAAAATCTTAAAATCCTTGTTAAATCTTGATCCTGTTAGGCCCTCAAGTTAGACCTAAATTCAGCATTCGGCCCCTGCTGTGATTGACTTTGACGCCCCTGCTTACTGCATACACATACTGTAAATTGTATAACTGCATGTTGCTTAATTTTGTTTAAAAATGTCATGTATGTTAAAAAAAAATCATAAATCTGAGGATTTGAAATGGATTTATGGTAGTAAAGCATTCAAAAGAAATGTATCCATGCAGTTTTGTACTCAGTGATGATGACTCAATGTCTTATTTCACAAAATATATTTGCAGTGTATTTCAATTTTAAAGTAAAGTTGACCCATGTCCCATCTGGTAACATGGAGGCAGAGGGATTTATGACCAGTTATTCAACCAGTCAGCAGGGGGAGCTCTCACTGCTACAGCTTACTCTCAGGAAGTCCATATTCAGACACAGTTCATCTGCTGCTCCAGCACATTGGTAGCTAAATACTAAGTACAGCAAAGCACCAGTTTGTAATTGCAAACTGCAGCAATTTCAACATATTTTTATGCAAGAAACAATTCTTTAAACAAACAACGGCACGGGACTGTTGAACAAAGAGTGAGGGACAATGTGACAAAAATCTTTACCTAGAAAACTGGATTAATTCATCCTTAACCTGGATAACATTCCCATCTGAATCATGGCTTAAATGCAAAATGAGTTGACCTTGTTTACTCCTTTCTGCTGCTTACAATTTCCCCCAGAATAGTCACTGATTTCAGCCATGATTCATTTGAGATTAATTCATAGTCCGTTTGCTTTTCTGCCAATTCAAGCCTTCAAAGAAGTCCAAACCCTGAAATCAAAGACTTTCTGTGACCTTCAGGGTGACACAAGCTGCCCTCTTAAAGCAGCCAATGACCCTTTAATAAGACGAGAAGCAGATGGCATCCTGCAGCCCAGCACTCTCCTCTGTAATGCTCTGATTAATACCTTACTCCATAGGCACACAGTGACATTGACATAAAAAATGATATTCCATTCCCTCCACAACCTCTGGGCACACTTGAGAAAAAGGTGCATCTCATCTTACTTGCAAAGGGGATTGCGTTGCTAAGGAGACAGGGATAGGGAAGCGGTCTGGATGTTGATTTTATGCGATTCATTTCACTATATTACATTATTGTTGTGTGGGTTGAATAACAACACTTCTTTTTTGGCCTGGGATGAAGTGAGCGGTGGAAACAAACAGCTCTGAGAGTCGAGTGGAGAAATTTAATCCATACTGCTCTCCTCTAAAACTGCTGCAGAATGAAAAACAGTCGCCTTTATGTTTTTACCTTAAGAGCTGAAAAGAGAGAAATACCTCAGAGTGATTTTTGAGAAAAATCAAATGAATCAGTGCAGTCGTTATGATTGCTGCTGCATGCCAGGGCCAGTAAATCAGAGGCCAAATGGCTTTCTGGTGTGGGAATTAATATTATTATTATTATTTTAACTCATTTTAATTATCAGCACCAGCAAAGCCAGAAGTGTTGTAGGGACATCTGCTGTCCATGTTGGTTTAATACAGTGAGACTCAGTGTGTGGCTCTGGATGCACATGTGGCTCTTTTATGTCTTCATTTGAAATATTTCCCCCAGAAAACCTAAAAAAAAGGAAATTTTACCTCAGAAATTATCCATTGTAAGTAACATTAATCAGTTTGTTTCCCACACTTACAGAGTAGGCGTTCACTGTCAGCCTCTGTTTTTGTCTGCATATTTCCATTTTCCATTATTGGAAATTTTTTGTCACTTTAATTCCATTTTTTACTGCTTTTATTGCCTTTTGCAATTAAATGCCACTTTAAGCCCATTTTTTCCCCGCCTTTATTCTGATTTTTTCAATTTTAGTCACTTTTCATTCATTTTTCTCCACTTTTTTGCCACTTTTGGACCATTTCTGCCACCTATAACTCATTTTTTTGCCACTTTTCTCCCAGTGTTTGCTGCTTTAAGTCCATTTTTGCCACTTCTTTTTGTCACTTTTCTCCCCTTTTTACACTTTTCTCCTGCTTTTTGCAATTTTTTGCCCCTTTTTTTGCAACTTCTCGCCCATTTCAGCTGCCTTTTGCAATTAAATACCACTTTGTACTCATTTTTCCCGCCTTTTTTTTTCAGATTTTTGCCCATTTAGGTCATTTTTCACTCATTTCTTGCAATTTTTTTTTTGCCACTTTTTGCCCATTTTTCCCACCTTTTTTTGTATTTTTGCCCATTTTAGTCACTTTTCACTCATCTTTCTCCACTTTTTTGCCACTTTTGGACCATTTTTGACACCTATAACTCATTTTTTTGCCACTTTTCTCCCAGTGTTTGCCACTTTTTGCCCTTTTTGCCACTTTTCTCCCAGTGTTCGCTGCTTTAAGCCCATTTTTGCCACTTTTCTCCCAGTGTTTGCCACCTTCTGCCCTTTTTGCCACTTTTCTCCCAGTGTTTGCCACTTTTTGCCCTTTTTGCCACTTTTCTCCCAGTGTTCGCTGCTTTAAGCCCATTTTTGCCACTTTTCTCCCAGTGTTTGCCACCTTCTGCCCTTTTTGCCACTTTTCTCCCAGTGTTCGCTGCTTTAAGCCCATTTTTGCCACTTTTCTCCCAGTGTTTGCTGCTTTAAGCCCATTTAAGCTGCCACTTCTCTTTGTCACTTGTTTCCCCTTTTTGACACTTTTATCCTGCTTTTTGCAATTTTTTGCCCCTTTTTTAGCCTTTTTGCCCTTTCTTGCCCATTTAAGCTGCTTTTTGTAATTAAATGCTCTGGGGGCTTTATATGCATATTTAAGTCGACTTGTTATAGCTCTATCAGGCCATTTAATGAAGCTCTGCGTTAGTTCATGCAGGACATGGTGGCCAATCCCAGAGCCAATCATAGCGCTTCCTCTCAGCACAGCAGTGTATTTAAATATAATGTACTTCTCACTAATCCATGCTTGCATTAATGCTTATGCACCACACTGCTGACCACAACATGCTGGATTTGCACGTGTACAACTCACTTTGAGGACAACAGCTTCTGTACACAAGGCACCCGGTCATCACCTCTAGGCTATCAGTGCCCCCAGACATCTTTAACATCATGTAAGAGTGAAAAAATGTAAACAAAGCAGCTGGTAGATTCTGCCTGACACAAACTTTGGAGACAGTCTAAAGCACAGGTGTCAAACTCAAGGCCCGGCGGTGCAGTTTTACCCGACCTGCAAGATCATATCTTCATTAGAACTGGCCTGCTGCTATGAGGTCTGCAGAGTTCCTCCAGGATAAAAATGTAAATTTAACCTTGATGATTAAAAAAAGCCTTGTTAAGTTATAAAAATCTGAAAAAGTAAAGAGTAGAAATTGTCAGGAATGAGGAAAAGAAATTAATTTGTTTTTTCATTTCATATGTTTCACATATTTCATATGTTATTTCATTTCATTTCCCTGCAGTTTGCGTACAAAGAACACATTGGAGTGGATGATGCCGTCCTCTTCATGCTTCACCGTGCCCTGTCTCATCTGGAGGAACCTGGAGTTTATGTGTGAACCATGTTCTTTGATTTTCCAAACACATTCAACTCCGTCCAACCTACCATACTCAAAGACAAGCTCACGGAGATGGGAGTGGATCCTTCCTGTGTTTCTTGGATCACAGATTCCCTGACAGGAAGGCCACAGTTTGTCAGGCTGGGGAACTGTGTTTCTGGGACATTAATGAGCAGTACAGGGGCTCCACAAGGAACAGTCCTGGCTCCATTCCTGTTCACACTGTATACATCAGACTTCAAATACAGCACTGAGTCCTGCCACATCCACAAATACTCGGATGACACTGCTATCGTGGCATGTATCAGAAATGGACAAGAAGCTGAATACAGGGATCTGATAAGTGCCTTCAGTGACTGGAGTCACAAAAACTGCCTCCTACTCAACACCTCAAAGACAAAGGAAATGATCATAGATTTCCACAGATCCAAACCCCCTCTTCAGCCAGTGAACACTTGTGGCGTGGACATCGAGGTGGTGACATCGTATAAATATTTAGGTGTACACCTGGATAATAAGTTGGACAGGTCTAAAAACATAGACTTCATCTACAAAAAGGGGCAGAGCCGCCTCTTTTGCCTCAGAAGACTCCGATCAATAGACATCTGCATCAAGATGCTGCAGATGTTTTATCAGTCTGTGGTGGCAAGTGTTCTGTTTTATGCTGCAGTCTGCTGGGGAGGCAGTGGAAAACACAAGGATGCAAGGCGTCTGAACAAACTGGTGAAAAAAGCTGGCTCTGTGGTCGGAATCAAGCTGAACTCATTGGAGGATGAGGAGGAGAGACGCACAATGAAGAAGGTGGAGGCAAAGAAACAGCGGTGGTGGACGGCTCCTATCCCTGTGCTGCAGGACAGAAAGATTTAGAAGATCTTTCATACCATCAGCTATTAGACTTTATAATTCTACAGTAAACAGATGAGACTCCAGACAAATGAATTTCCCTGCGGGGATAAATAAAGTTATTGTATGGTATTGTATGTCTTAATTTTACATCCCAAGAATATGACTGAAACTTAGAATTTTGACGTTTCATTTCATATTTTGACCTTTTCTCTCATAATGTGACCTTTTAGATTCACATTTTTCATATTAAATCATAGTGTGACCTTTAAAACTCTTAAATTTGACTTTTAATCCCATATTTTTTCTCATATTTTGACCTTTTAGAGTCACTATTTAGAATTTTATTTTACATTTTGACCTTTTAAACTCTTGATTTTGTATTTTATCTCATATATTGACCTTTAAACTCATGACTGTAAGTCTCTATCTCATATATTTGCCTTTTGAAACCTTATTTTGACTTTTAATTTTGTATTTTGACCTTTAGGACTCAAAAATTGACTTTTTCTCTCAGATTTATTGATGCTTTGATATTTAATAATTTTGACCTTTTTAAAAAAATCTTAAAATCCTTTATCATCACTGTTTAATTTCCCCCAAAATTCATCACCTGTGAAAACACGGCTGGCAGTTTTTGGTTAAATCGTGACCCTGTTAGGCCCTCAGGTTAGACCTAAATTAAGATTTCGGCCCCTGCTGTGATTGGGTTTGACATCCCTGCTCTAAAGACTAAAATTGAAGATAAAAGAAGAATAAATAACAGACTTTGATTTATCAGATGACTGCTGAATTATTGATATGTCAATAATGCATTCATAGATGTGTTTTTCTGCCCCAAGGTTAAAAAATCTGAAACTGGGATTTAAATTCTGAGTTTGCTCCCAGTTTTCTACACTGTCTGAATCAAAGTGGTTAAAGTAGAGGACGGAGTAAAAGCATCTTCCCAGAGGACCACAGAGCTGTCTGTTCTTCACAGTAACTTTCCATCACGTTTACAGGCTCTCTCAAGGATCTAGTGTTATTTCCACCATGGGGCTTGTTAAGCTAAATTTAATGTGTCAATCCAGGTGCTGAATTCTTTTGGCAATGAGGGAGGATTAAAGAGAAATTAACAGCTTGTGTTCACTCAGATTTGCACATTTCCTTGAGCAGAATACCCATCCTGTTTCTAGGCACCTCATAAACTCCTCAAAACCACTAAGCACATCATTACCATTTCTAAGATACCTAGAACTCCTCCTGGAAGATGTGCGTGCTCTTAATCTAAAGTGCTCTGCATCCTCCGCTGGCATTTCAAACACTCTCCGCGTTAACAAATGACCCTCATTTAAGGCTGAGAGATGGAGGGATGCTGCCGATGCCCAGGGGGAAGATTTTCTACATGATGGATATAAATCTGCTGGAGCCATCACATCTCATTGGCCCATGACTTACAGCCACTCTTAGCTCATTAGACTGAGAATGCTTTTGGCACTGAGTAATTGCAAACGTATCTGCTGCAACTGCTTAGCAGTCTGTGACAGCAAACCGTATGTCCTTGCTAATACTCGTCCTACAAAGCCCAAACAAAGCTTTTGTTTGGATTTGCTCCAATTTAGCGGACCAATGTCAAACTTGACTTTATAGACTTCAAGACTTTTCTCTGTAATGAACGGCACTTTCTGTTCGTTTAAATTCCCAGCACTCGTATGGAAAACTCTCTAGTGCCTCTATTATAATCCTAGGGCACATTATGGCCTCATAAGCAATATTTTAGCATACATTTTAAAACTTCCTCATTTAAATTCTTTATGTCCAAGCATGCTGATTAGTCTCACTCACTTAAAGAGGCACTACACTCTAATGGGACCTTATACTGGGAGGGGAAACAGCGATTATCTTACATTTTCAATGAGAAAATACTCCACATACAAGCAGGTAAGTTACTGAGGATCTCCTCTGAAAGATGAAACCACAGATCATTTCCACAGAATCAGCTGTGATTGCAAACATGAGAAGAAAAATTGCACACTCTAGTGGAGAATAACCGGCATGACAACTGAGTTTTAAACTGAGCCTCACATTTGGCTTCTCTGCTGTATTACAGGCTCGAGTTGTAGTTTTTAAATATTAGCAGAGGATTATAGAGACAGGCAACCGCTAAAGATGAGTGTGACTAAACCCTGCTCAACCAAAGAGCCAAACTGCTGAAAAGTACATCTGCAAGAGCCCAGTCTAAGTGGTGAAAAGTGGCAAAAAGAGGTTAAGGGAGCAATAAAAAATAAGTTAAAGTGGCAAAAATGGGCAAAAAGTGGCAAAAACATGGCAAAAAAACGAGAGAAAAGTGACTAAAATGGGCAAAAAGCAGTCAAGAATGGCAAAAAAGGGCAAAAAAATTCCTGAGTGGTTTTTAATGGCAAAGCGTGGCTTAAATGGGCAAAAAGGGTTAAAGGTGGAAAAAAGAGGTTAGAAAAATGGCAAAATATTGGCACTAAGTGGTATTTAATGGCAAAGGGTAGCTTAAATAGGCAAAAATGGGATAAAAGTGGCAAAATATGGAAAAAAAGCAAAAAGAAGTTGTAAAAATGGGCTAAAAAAAGAGGAAAAAGTGGTATTTAATGGCAAAAGGTAGCTTAAATGGGATAGAAGTGGCCAAAAGATGGGGAAAAGGGCAAAAATTTGATAAATGTATGAAAAAATGGGATAAATGGGACAATTATGTTGACAATTAAAAGCCTTCAGTCTGGGAAACAACTGATCAATGTTATTAATTTCTCAGGTTAAAGTTTCCCTTTTTTAAGGTTTTCTGGGGGAATAATATTTCAAATGAAGACATAAAAGAGCCACAAATCATCACAAAGAGCCACATGTGTCTCCAGAACCACAGGTTGAGTATCACTGCTGTAGACAGACAGATGAACACAGCTCATAGGCGGTTTTACTATCAGGGAAAGGAAGGCAGTGACTGTCGCCTTGCGCTCCACGGGGTCTAAGGATGCAGTCATAAAGGGCATCTAACATGAGGTGTATGACTGAAAGTGCTTTCTATGATTAAAATGTGTATTTTGAATGTATGTAAGAGGCCAAGAGTGAATACAGCATGGTAATAAACTTTGATTAGTTTCTGGAGAGGACCACTGTCCTAACAGCAGGGTCCAGGCCACTCAAGAAGCCCCCAAATCTCTTTATGCCAACCTAATTATACTTATACAACCTTATAAGTATGCTACAACAATGAATCAGTGGAATATTATGGGGTAAATTACATGCAGTAAATAAAAATGAATGACTAATGGCACAATAACAGTCCAGTAATGAGCCTTTATGTTGTATTTCTGTAAATTCCACCTAGCCTACAGACATAAGGAAATGTCAGAATGTGGTGACTTCGAGTTATAATAAGAGCTAATGAGCAAAAACGGATGGTTATAAATAGTTTACATTTGGGTACGTCCTGTAGTTCTCTGGCTTGTTACCAGAAAAAAAGATGCTTTCAGATATTCTGTTCACTCACTATGATTGCTTCAAGCTAAAGGGAGGTAGGTCTTTACCGCCGCTGCAGCCGCCACGCTGATGTTAATGCATGGGAGCTTTCTTCTCTTCATCTGATTAGACCAAACTTTGAACAGACCTCCCCAGGATACCTTCCTCTCAGCTAGCTCGCACGTTGCTATTAAGATTATGTTGTTTCATGTTGTACCCAGTTCACCTTTTTCCCTCCTTTTCAAGACGGTTTTATTTGATTATTTTACAGTTTCATTTTCATAAGAGCCCATCCAGGGATGAGGGCTGAAAAATGAGTCTTCACTACAGCGTGATACTTGGAGATGACTGTTCCCAGTTTGCCAACTATTTGTGAAGGAATTTGATGATAGGCATTTGTTTTTTAACCCAAAAATAGCTTTATTTAACATGTCAGGCAAACAAGTTATAAATAAAGTAAATGGTGGAAAAAATATGTACATTCACACAGGACTTCTGCAAATTTCAGAGCTTTGCAAAGGTGTGGGAACCTATCAAGAACTTTAACTCAACCTTGTAGGCCAACATAGTACAGTAAACTGTATAAAAAGACTTTAAACACACAGAGGTGCATTTGTTACAGAGGTTTGCTAATGTCTAGGACCATAACTAGAGCTTTTATCAACATTGCAAGCAAACATGTAACTCAGTATGTTGTAGATAAAGACTGTAAACACTCAGAACTGCAGCAAGCTTTAAAGAGGTTTGCTAATGCTTAGGAACATAACGAGGGTACTGTCCAAAGGGATCAGGCCACATGTCGTTAATCTTCCACACACAACAACTGGGAATGATCACTTGTTGTTCCCGCTCCACGGCACCATACTGCCACAAGAGAAAATGTCTAAATGCAGCGTGGCAGAACTCACGGTTGTCCTCTCCTGGCTCCTCTGTGTCACCCAGTGCCAAAGTGTCCTCCCTGTAGCTCCTGTGAATACGAAGAACAACCGCATCAAGGCAGTACAGGGAGAACGACGGCAGTGTGCTGATGCAACGGTCCGGCTCCTGTCCGCAGAATTTCTTCTCCAAGACTGTGGCCATGTCCCGGCAATTTCCACAGACACACCATGTTACTGGTCTTGAAAATGATCCATGATAACCTCGCCACATCTCATGCGTCTTCAGTGTGTCCAACACAAGCCCTGGCTGGCGATCAAAGAGAGCCAGTGCAAGTTCTCGCATTTTCTCTACTGGAATGTCTTGAAGCAGCTTCTGTAAAAAATCAACAAAACAGTTTTAATTGTTTTGTAGCCTTTATGGCATTCTGAATGGATGGATTCTCTTCTAATGCATAGTGAGAATCACCCCTGTGTCTCTGGAATCACCCCTGTGTCTCTGGAATCACCACTGTGTCTCTGGAATCACCACTGTGTCTCTGGAATCACCACTGTGTCTCTGGAATCACCCCTGTGTCTCTGGAATCACCCCTGTGTCTCTGGAACCACCACTGTGTCTCTGGAATCACAGCTATGTCTCTGAAATCACCCCTGTGTCTCTGGAATCACCCCTGTGTCTCTGGAATCACCCCTGTGTCTCTGGAATCACCCCTGTGTCTCTGGAATTACCCCTGTGTCTCTGGAATCACCCCTGTGTCTCTGGAATCACAGCTGTGTCTCTGAAATCACCACTGTGTCTCTGGAATCACCCCTGTGTCTCTGGAATCACAGCTGTGTCTCTGAAATCACCACTGTGTCTCTGGAATCACCCCTGTGTCTCTGGAATCACAGCTATGTCTCTGGAATCACCCCTGTGTCTCTGGAATCACCACTGTGTCTCTGGAATCACCCCTGTGTCTCTGGAATCACCCCTGTGTCTCTGGAATCACCACTGTGTCTCTGGAATCACCGCTGTGTCTCTGGAATCACTGCTGTGTCTCTGGAATCACCGCTGTGTCTCTGGAATCACCGCTGTGTCTCTGGAATCACTGCTGTAAAATTGTCTTTATAAATGGAAGGTGTGTGGTTTGGCTGAAGTGTCTACTTTATGCATACAGATGATTTTAATAATAAAAATTATAAAACTGTCCTTTTATCTGCAGTTTCCAACATTTTAAAATCTGGTTAAGATTTGGAAATTGTATTGTGTATAGCAAGCTTTTAACACTGGTTTTTTATTTTCCAGCTTACTGATCCATATTCTATACCATTTATCCCGTTATCACCCGTGGGGTGCTGGAGCCTATCCCAGCTGTGATTAGGCGAGAGATGGGGTACACCCTGGACTGGTCGCCAGTCAATCGCAGGGCTGACATATAGAGACAGACAACCAGGCACGCTCACACCTACGGCCAATTTAGAGTCACCAATTAATAGGGCTGGGAAATTAATTGCAAATTGGATTAAATCGCAATATAGCCGGCTGCAATTTTCACAGAAGGTGCAATATTTCTTTCACCTGTCATTTGTGTCACAATACCAGTTTAAACCTTTTTTTGCAGCAGTCATTCTAGTGGCACATTTTTAGAAAGTTTACCAAAAAATTCTATTTTCTTCATTTTTGTAGGGTTTTCTTCTTAAATATGGGAATTATATAAAAAATGATCATTCCTTTTAACCCTTTACCTGCTGAGCTGGTGTGGCATTGTGTTTTATATGTCCGAAGTATTATTGCTGTAACTGTCAAAGTTTGTCCAATCAGAAAAATTCCAACGGTGTTGAAAATCTGAGAATTGTGGGCATGCGCACATGTATGGTTCATTACGGTACTCGCAACCATATGACGTGGGCATTCATAGCAAAACACAAGAAGTATTGCGAGACCGCTACACGGATTCTCAACACTGTAACTCCTTGAAAGTTTGCTCAATCTAAAAAATTCCAATGCTGACAGAGAGCTGAGAATCTGTTCTTTCCAGCAATATATGATGTGTGGTATATATATTATGGTAATGTCAAACAGCACCAAGAAACGGCAGCTTTGGCAGAAGACAAGTGAGAAAGGAGAGTGAAGGAAGAGAGTAAAAGGAGAGCGAGTGAGAGTGGTGTTTAGTTTTCTAAAAATAGCGTTAGATAGTGGCATTTGTGCGTGTCTGTCATGTGCAATAACAACATGTTACTGAGAATGTTGAGAATGCACTTTTCCACCTTTATTTGCACTAATTGTGGCCTATGTATATAATTATCTTTTGCACTGTGTTTTGCACATCCAGAGTCCTAGACTCCAAAAATGACTGCTGATTGTTCTAAACATGTATAGGTTCACATTTCAAATGTCAAATCAAAACTTCATGAGCAATAACAACATTTCTTCTCATAAAAGCCATGAAAAACAAATCAGTGTTTGTGTTTTTCTTCTTTTAAACTGCTGACAATTCCATATAATGTGCAACAATCATTAACCAGATGTTGAAAAGTCAAGTTCAAGTACTCCTGGGAAAAGGGACCAAAGCTCTCAGACTTAGGGCATTTCCTGACTATTTTACAGCCAGAATAACAAAATATGTCCAAATCAACATTTTTAGACTCAGTAGGTAAAGGGTTAATTATTCTCTGACATTATAGCCCATCTAACTTCTGTTTGGTGTTTTCTCCTGTCAGGATATTGTTCTTTATATTTTGTTTTAACACTGTTTGAATTGTATCGTAGTAATTTATACTAGTTGATGTTTACTTGAATGTTTAATTTTTCATTTAGCAGGTCTTCTCCTGCACATTTACTCATTATCTGACTTCAGAATGTGTCATGTTTCTTGTTCTATTCTGTATTGTTTTTTCCCCTTTTCTTTTCTATGTGCAATAAAGAATAATAATAATAATAATAATAATAATAATAATAATAATGATGATAAAGTGGTGCATATACACACCCCTAGTTTTTGAGGACTCTATAAACTAGAACTAGAAATCCTCATCAGTGTGATTAAATCATATTTTCTCATTTTGATTTTGAATGATATTTATGAAACGTGATAACCTCAATACAATAGAGAAGATACAAACCTCTGTCTCCTCTTTTCTGGCCCTTCGCAGACCTTCAGCACGCTCTGCCATGGCCTCTTCATCCTCAGACAGATATCCTCCTCTTCCTCCCACTCCTCATCGTCCCTGTTCTCATCCTCCCATTCCTCCTCTTCCCTCAGGCTGCCGCTGGCCTCCTCGGCAGATTCAAAACCAGACTGTAAAAGTAACAAGTGTTTTAAACTGATATTCAAACGTTTCAAGCCGACTACACAAAGCTGGCAATGACAACTGTAGCATCCTCAAAACTCCAGGTTACCTAATGTTAGAGCTAGCTTCCGTTAGCTTCATAGCTAACAAACTACATTACAAATATTTAGCTCTCTCGAACAAACAAAGACATGGCTCTCGGAAAATAACTTCGTACTTTTAAATTCTATATTTCCAGCTTATTAATTACCAACACCATTAAAGGTCAGGAATAACTTTATTTACCTCGTATCTGGACATCGTTCGCTCTCTTCTTCGTCTTCTTCTTCTGGAGGTTGGTGAGCAGCATCTAGGGGCATTACCGCCACCTACTGAGCTGGAGTGCTAACATTTACAACATTTCTTATGTTAAGAGGTAAACAACATGTTGTATTTTCGATCTTTTCATTGATTAAAAATGATCACAGCTATGTTTTTATAATCTAGTTGAGTACTTTGGCCAATATTACCTCAAAATAACCCTTTTCAAAGCCAGAGAAATTCAATTTTCAAAGTTGTTGATGACATGTCTTGTCGGATATGTAACATGTCACAACTTATCTATGGTTGCTGAAAGAAAAAATGTAGAGACAAGTTGTATGTATATATTTTTTCCAGTATTGTTAATTAAAGTCAAATGGATATGGGGATATTTGAACTAAGACACAGGCAAACACTGAGACACATGGGATGTTTTAGATTCACAGAATGGCCAGGGGAACTTGTGATTAAAAATTTGTAGATTCCCAGCAGTGTTGGGCCAGGGGCAAGAACAATTAAAAAAGCGTACTTTTTAGTGTTGTGGGGCAACTCTGTAGGAAATTGCTATACATTTACAGACAAGGAATTATGAAATTTTTGGCCATTTCTTGCTACTGAAGCAGTTGTCACTGGAGATATCCACCCATCCATGCATCCATCCATGCATCCATCCATCCATCCATGCATCCATCCATCCATCCATCCATCCATCCATGCATCCATCCATCCATCCATCCATCCATGCATCAACACATCCATGCATCCATCTATCCATCCATCCATCCATGCATCCATTCATCCATTTTCTACACCACTTATCCTGTTTGGGGTTGTGGGGAGCTGGAGCTTATCCCAGCGAGAAGCCGGTTACACCCTGGACTGGTCACCAGTCAATCCCAGGTCAGACATGGCATATACTGTATTTTAATTGGCTTGGTCAGGGTTGGGAGGGGCACTTTGCCATGTTTTGCCCACTAGAAGAGAACCCTAGACAGCACATTATCATGTTAAATCCTCTGTGAGGGCACCCTGGAGGACACTAAACCTTGCTCTGTCCACTGGAAGGACACCCTAGGAGACTTTACATTGCTTTGCCCACTGGATGAGCACCTTGGAGAGCACATTATCAAGTTAAGTCCTCTGTGAGGGACCCTAGGGATCACTTTATCATGTTTTATGTGCCAAAGGGGCATCAGAAAGGGCACATTAGTGACACTTTTTTAATCATCAGCGCATCAAGGGGGGTGATTGCCCTCCGGCCCCTCTCTGGGTCCCATAGTGCACAAATGGACACAAGTCCAAAATCTTATCTCTAAAAGTGACAATATTGGCAACATGCCTTCATTGAAATAATGTTTAATATGCTCAGATCCCACATTTACATGTACATGAACATGATTGGAACAGGGCTGCCTTGCTATTGGGACAAACTGCTGTCCCTCTCTTAACACTGAAATGTGTAGAACAAACTCAGAGGGAGTTAGACTTCCCTTTCACTTTTGTCAAGTCATGCTCTGAACTATATAAAGGAGCCTACTTGGTTCGTGCTGTATAAATGTGTCACATATTGGGCTTTAAAGAAGTCTAACAACAACTCAGAAATAGCCCACTTTTACAAACTTCTTAGCTGCGTGAACAAACATCCCCAGAATGCAAACAGAGAAAGCGTCAAATCCAAAAATGTAACACCTCCAAGTTTTAAACTTTTGCTGACTTCTTCCCTCCACGTACTTTGGATTTTACTGATCCTGATACAGATTTTAGATTAGACATCGTCTGTCTGTGTGTGGGTGTGAGGGAGGGGGGAAGCAAACAAAACACCTCAGATGAAAATGAAGCTTATTTTTATAGCTACCATCACCTGAACCAGAGGGTTTTAATACAAAACACCTTTGCAACAATCGAGCAAACAACAGGAGGCAATACAATGGACTCCTATTTACTGTTATAGTTGCCTGGAAAAGTTGCAATGAAAAGAAACACCGTCTTTGTGTTCTCCAAGGACAATTTTGCACCTCTGCTCTTTCAACCTGTAGCTGCTGCCTTTTCCTTTGTGTCCTCAGGGGGTCGCTGTTGATCAAAACCATCACAGAGACTTACTGGAATGAATCTGCTTCAACTCCTGCATCTCCAGTGGAGAGGAAAGTTCTCACATTACTTTAACAAAAGCATTTCCAAAATAGAAACTGCTCTATGGAAAACAAAACTCCATGCTTCATGGTGTACTGCTTTCCCAGTCATCATCACATTTCTCAGTGTGATTCCTCTGAAATTCTTTCTCAAGCAGGACGACAATTCTGTCCATTGGTTGGCCCACACAGACGTTTCACATGGTAAAAGCCCTTAACTCTAACTTTTAAATGGGACTTTATTCTCACCCTTAAATTCACTAAATCTTGTTTACTTGTGCTTTTGAGACTAAAGTTCCTGATAATAAATTAAGTCACAGTCATTTAAAGTCATGATCTGGTGTCAGGACAATATTTTGTCATCATCAACATGTTCAAAAAAAAGGCTGTCAAACTATGTATTCATCCTCAACATGGAGCTCTGTTAAAAATTTCACAGTACATAATTCAAATTGACCCCAAATCTGAGAATAATACTCAGTAACTGACAAAATAGGAATGAAAGAGTGAACTCGAGCAAGTACTGATAATGAAACGTAGTGATTCTCCATCTTTTATTCTTGGAGCCCACCTAAGAAAAGCTGACTCCCCCACCAACACCAACACGACCACATTTTGGTCAAAAATCCCATCAGATTATATTGTTTGTTTGTTTGTTTTTTTCATTGATTTAAAAAACTGTCTTAGCATGAGTTAGTTCATCTACTTCTGACACCCTCAGAACAGACTAAACCAACATGAGGCGCTTTATCTAAAACAGGGCTGTCAAACTCAATCACAGCAGGGGCTGGGTTCTGAATTTGGTTCTAATCTGGGGGCCTAACAGGGTCAATATTTAACCACTGAGTGTCAACCTAAATGATTTTGAGATTAAAAGGTCAGCATGATAAGTTAGAAACTTAAAATCTGAGATAAAAAGTAAAACTTTTAAGTTTTAAAGGTAAAAACAATACATTTAAAGTCAAAATAATGTTTTTTAAAAGGCAAAATATGAGGTAGAACACTGAAACCATGACTTTTAACAGTCAGAAAATGAGATAACATTTAAAATCACGGGTTTTAAAAGTCAAAATATGAGATAAAAGTGAAAGTCAAGACTTGAAATGGTCAGCAAAACTGAGCTACAATTCAAAATCATATTTAACAGTCTAAATATGAGATTAACATCAAAATCATGAGTTTTAAAAGTCAGCATATATAAAATTAAAAGATAGGAGCTTTAAAAGTAAAAAAATGAGTTAAAAGTCAAAATCATGACTAAGAGGTCAAACTAGGGTATGAAATTTCAAATTATGATTCAAAAGATATAAATATGAGATAAAAGTAAAAGTTATGAGATGTAAAGGTTAAAATAGGAAATAAAAAGTCAAAACGATACTTTAGTCATAACTGTGAGATGCAAAATTGAAAATATAGAGAAAACACAAGTTTCTCCTACTTTCCTGACTTTTTATCAAATTATTTTTACTGTTTACTTTTTAAAAATTTTACAACTCTGCAAGGATGTAAAAAACCATCAGGGATAACTTTACATTTTTTTACTGGTGGGCCAGTTTTGATAAAGATATCATATGATCTGGTGGGCCGGGTATTACTGCACCACGGGCCGGATTTGGCCCCCTGGCCTCGAGTTTGACACCCCTGATCTAAAACAATCAAAGCGAGTAAATACAATATTTGGAGGCATCTCTTTTCTGGTAACAAAGTCTGAAAAAGGACATACCCTGTTCTAAAATATACACTCACTGGTCACTTTATTAGGTACACCTTACTGGTACTGGTTTGGACCCCCTTGTGTCTTCAGAGCTGCCTTAATTCCATGTTGCATAGTTTCAACTTCCTGCTGGAAGTAGCCATCAGAAGATGTACAGTGTGGTCATAAAGAGCTGGACGTGGTCAGCAACAGGACTCAGTTAGGCCGGGGTGTTTAACCTCCTGAGACCTGAGCCTTTGTTTGGAGAGCATTTTTATTTTCTCTCACTTATTTGGGATAAATGCAGCCTGATAAGTTAAAATATTGGTCTTGTTGTTGAACAGGAATTCCTGGAAATTTTCCTTTCCAAAACCCCAAAAATTCCATAATTAAAAAAAATTGTCTTTGAAAATTCTTCAGCATATTTTTTAAGTATGTAATGAAAAGTACCCAAATATTTCTTTAGCTATTCTTCAAATCTTTCAGTGAAAATTCCTTATAAAGCCTTAATATTCCAATAAAAAAATTTCCCCCAAAAATCCATGCAAATTCCTGACAAATTTCAAGTAAATTCCCCAAATATCAAATATCAACCCTTAAATTTCTTGGCAAATTTCAAAAATATTCTCCAAAGTTCAATGAAAATGATGGAAACAACCCAAACTCCCTAAATTTTTCTAAGAAAAATCATGAAAATTTCAAAGGACATTTCTGAACCCCAAATTCCCAATCCAATCCCCCCCAAATTTGGTAATAATTTCCCCATATGTCCATGAAAATGCACTGAAAATTTAAAATAAATTCAAAGCCATGAAAACCTCCAAAATATACAAACACGTCCTCTTAACTTCCATAAAAATACTTTGATAACTTTCAAGCAAATTCCCTAAAATATCCAAACAGCAAATTATCCCAGCAAATTTAAACAAATACCTTCAACTTGAACGGACATTTTTACATCCATTCTAATACCAAAATGATTGCTATAATGTAGGAAAGCCAAAATGTAATGTCCTCATATGTGGATGCAGGGTCTTAGGAGGTTAAAAGGCCCAAAGTGCCCTTAAGTTGCTGCCATGTGATTGGCTGTTTAGCTATTTGTGTTAACAAGCAATTAAACAGGTGTACCTAATAAAGTCACAGGTGTGTATAAATACCCCGAATAGCCAACAATACTTCATCAGCTGTTAGAAGAGCATCATAACTCAAACTCTACTGCAGCTACATGTTTTAACATGTCCTTTAGCCAGGTAAAACTTCGAATAATAAATGTGCAGTACTGTGCAGGACTTTGAGGCATGTTAACGCCGAAAGTTGAGGCCAAAGTAAGGTGCAGATGTGACAAGTAAGCCGCCTTAGGGCACCATGGGTAGGACAGAGGAACGACACAACCCCTGGTAGTGCTCCGGATGTCCTTGATTACCAGGGCATGAGAAGATAATCTGTTGAAACAAGAACAAATTTTTCACCCTAAGGAATGAGTAAGGGGGTGGATGTGGTGAGTAGGCATGGCCTAGGTAGTGGTTCTCAACCTTGGGGTCGGGAGCCTCTTGGGGGTCATGAGACACTGAGAAGGGGTCTCCCGATGCTTTTAAAAAACCTAAGAATGTTTTTTAGATTACACTGTAGCTATTTTATACCAATTTTACCAAATGTTAACCCTTTTTCATCACTTTTAACACCAATTTTGCAAATTTCAGCATATTTTTGCCACTTAAAACCCATTTGTGTAAATTTTAAACCGTTTCCACCACTTTTTTCTGCCTGTTTTTGTCACTTCTACACCAATTCTTGCCACTTTCTGCCTATTGTTGCCTCTGTTGACCCGTTATTGCCACTGTTAACCACTTTTTACTCAAATTTTTGCTCGCACAGTTAACCCATTTTTGCCAGTTTCTAACAATTTTTCACCCCATTTCTCCTAATTTCCATCAATTTTTTGCATTTAAAGCCATTTTAGTCACCTTTTAATCCCTTTTTAAATCTTTATTCGCCCATTTTGCCACTTGAATCCATCTTTGGTTATTTTTTTTGCCACTTTTATCTCATTTTTGCCACTTTTAACCCATTTATCTTCTTTAAGAATCCAATTTCACCACATTTTCCACCATTTTTTTGCCATTATTAACCAATTTTAACTCATTTTATGTTTTCAGCAAAAGTTATTTTCATTTTAAAAAGGCTATTTTCTACAAAAATGAGTAAATAAAGATGTTTGTCTCTTTGATAAGAGTGGTTATTATTCAAGTCAAATATATAATATGGATATCACAGTTTAACTTCACAGTGGACTAAACTTATCATTTTGACTTTAAAATCCAAAAACCCTTTTCATCAGAGCCATGTTGTTTTTTTACTTCCCATAATTCATCACTGGTGAAAATGAGTTTGACAGGTTTTGGTTAAATGTTGACCCTGTTCGGCCCTCAGGTTAGACCTAAATCCAGATACTGGCCCCCCGCTGGGATTGAGTTTGACGCCCCTGCCCTAGGTAATTGACTAATCTTGCCTAATGGTGACTACACCTATGAAAGCAGACCAGTGATACTCAACGTGTGGCTCTGGAGCCACATGTGGCTCTTTTATGTCTTCATTTGAAATATTAGGCTATTCTTTTAAACTTTGACCTCAGAAATTTATCATTGCAAGTTACATTAACCAGTTTGTTTCCCACATTTATACAGCAGGTTTTAATGGTCAAGCTTAATTGTCAACCTTTATTTTGTCCCTTTTTTACATTTCTTGCAACTTTTAATCCATTTCTGCTGCTTTTAGCCCATTTTTACCACTTATTCTAGCCACTTTTTCATCCATTTTGCCATTTTTATCCCTTTTTTTGCCCTTTTTCATCAGTTTTGGCCAGTTTTATCTTGCTTCTTTGCAATTTTTCACCTATTTCAGCTGCCTCTTGCCATAAATGCCACTTCCCCCCCAATTTCTCACCTTTTTTGTCAATTTTTACTCATTTTTTGCCACTTTTTGATCACCTGTATCTCAATTTTTTGTGACTTTTGCGCCCTTTTTGCCACATTTCACCCAGTTTTCTCCATTGTATGCCTATTTTGCCCAATTTCCCCCCATTTTTGCCACTTTTAATCCATTTCTGCTGCTTTTAGCCCATTTTTTACCACTTCCTGTAGCCACTTTTTGACAATGTTTGCTACTTTCATCCCATTTTTGCCATTTTTCATCAGTTTTACCCAGTTTTATCCTGCTCCTTTGCAATTTTTCGCCCATTTCAGCGGCCTTTTGCCATTAAATGCCACTTTCCCCCCATTTTTCCACTTTTTTTTTTTTTACAGGTTTTTGCCCATTTTATTCAATTTTCACCTTTTGGATTGTGGCTCCTTTGATTGCATTTTTCAACAGTTTGGCTCTTTGGTTGAGCAGGGTTGAGTAACACTGAGTTAACCTTAAAAGAACATTTGAATTGTGGACAGGGAAATACTTTAAAAAAGCAAAGCAGAGAAACTATGGTAATATCCTTTAGTGCTGCATGATTATGGAAAAAATCACAATGACAGTTATTCTGATTGATATTGAGATTACAATTATGAAACACGCTACTCATCAGCTGTATAATATCTGCACCACATGCATTTATTAGACATTACTGAGGGGAACTGACATTGAAATGACTATCAGCTCAGCATGACTATCTTTCTTTGGTGATATCAGCTCTTCTGTCACAGGTCAGTGCCCGTCCTGTGGCTCTATTCTGGAGTAAATGTAATCAACCCAAGCTAATACTTGGTTCACTTGGCCATACTGTAGGACAGTTAGAGGGAAGCGAGAAATTAATGTTTGTTTAACTCAAGAGCTCTAATGCAGTGGAAACAAATTAAATAATCAATATTGTTCACGGTCACTAAAATGTCACACATAAGAGCGTTAAGACTTTCAAACAGCTGTTAAGAGTCATTCTAAGAGGCTGGAATGGAGCGTTTGTACAGCCTGACTGAAGTTTAATGTAGACTGAATCTGTAACGGCAGCGATGGTGGTAATAACGGCTGTGAACCACAGTGTGGTGCTCAGTGACCACAGAGTGAATACAGTGCCCCTCTCACACTCACATCAACACTCTCCTGGTTCCATGATCTTCACCGACGCCACGTCTGAGGATTAGAGACTGACTCTGTCTTGACCTGTCATTTCAGACCAAATTAACACTTGATGAATTTCCCCTTTTGTTATAACAGGCGCTCGTCTTGGCCGCCGCTCAAATCTCATCTGACAGGACGGCTCCCACAACTCAGAGAGATGAAGGCAGCCCATCTTCCTCAGTTAGATGAGCTGCATAAATACAGACACAGCTCATTAATAATTCTGTCACACAGGTAGGCTATGGAAGAAAACGGGGACACTCTTTACAGCTCCAGCACTCAAAGTCCCAGAACTCATCGGCTGCAGAGGCCCGATAGACATGTTAGCAAATAAGTGTGTGCTGAAAACGTTCAACAGGACTCTCAGGGCTGGATGATAGGGGCCAATGATCATAGCTTGGTTTTTAAATGAAGATATCTCATACATACATACATATACACCGTAATTTTTTTTTCTGGGAAGAAATGACATATGGCAGCCACAACACCGGAATTATTTACTTTGATATGGTTCTACTAAAAATCAAATGATAGTTAAACCTGTTTGATACCAAGACACCCGAAGTCCTAAACATCCAAACTTGGGCAATTTTCTTTTATTTAATATCAAAAGTGGCAGAAAATCTCTGATACAAGAGAAAAAGTAACATTTCTGTATGTTGAGGTTGTCAAAATTGTCTAAACTGACCAAGTTTTTAATGTTGCTCATGTATTGGTGCAACTAAGAGCACACTCACACAAGGCCTTCTATGCTATACCTTTCTTGAGCACGCGTTTGTCCAAAAGTCCACCTCGTCTACCCAGTGTGAGTTCTCCATACTGTGCAGAAACAAGGGGTACCTCCTTGGCCCTTGCAGGGATTGAGCAGGCATACTTCAGTGTACTTACTCATACAAGTGCACAAGCACAGCTTCCTACATGCACTCAATGCATAATTGATACAACCATTCCCCTCCACTTATTTGAAATAAAAAATAGCAGACTATGGGTGCAGGTGGCCTAGTGATCTAAGTCTCAGTCAGCCCGGGTTCCAATCCAGCCTGTAGCACTTCCTGTACGTCTCTCCCCAGCTCTGTCATCCCTGTATTCACTGTCTTCTACTATTAATAAAGGCATAAAAAGCCCCAAATAAATCTTAAAAAGAAAAAAAGAAAAAAAAAACTCTTAGAGAGCTCTTCTGAACAAAATGACTCAAATAAGCCGCGATTACTGTCATGTTTCTCTACTGTGCTGACTCCATGCGACCACATACACTGTACACTGGGTGAAAAATAGCAATGTGATAACATAACTGTGATAACATCATAGTGATAACATGATTGTGATAACATAATAGTAGGGCTGGGACTTTATCGCGTTAAGATTAATTAATTACAGAAAAAATAACGTGATTAAAAAAATAACGCATTTAATCTCAATTTATTTTTGCGCTCCAAACGGTGCGGAACGTTTGTCACTACACGAGTTCCCGGTATACCCGTAATACTGATGCACAGGACACAACACGACAAACACCATGGAAACTGATGAGAAGCTGTTGCTGGGTTTGGTGGGTGGAAAATTTAGTTTTAAAAAACTACCGGATGGACACCTGGATAAAAGCACAGTTGTGTGCAAATTGTGCAAGAAAGAATTTGCCTGTCATGGAGCTCTTCCAGCCTCCGCTGCCACCTCAACGCCAAACATGCTGCAGCGAGCACAGACAACGTTTCCTAGTTTGAGCAGGCAGTGTCGCCAATCCACACTCGACAAGATGACTGGGTTCAGAGCCAAAATGAGTAAGTCCACGACTGACAAATTTACAAACCCACTGGAAAAATGGATTGGACTGTCGACCACTCTCGGTGGTAGAAGATAAGGGGCTAGAAGCGGTGCTACAGATAGCGTCGTCTGACCCAAATTATGAACTGCCATGCAGAAAGAAAATTTCAAACAATGCAATCATTATATTCCTTATTCATATTGCACTTCATGTAAACACTCAGTGATGAAAATCAACACAATTTTGTTGTTTAAGCTCATTTATGTGTCTATTCATTGATTCAGTCATATACCAAAATCCATTTCAATTGAAAAATGTTGCTTCTTGTGTCAAATATTGATATGCGGTTAACTGAGATTAATTAATTACAAAGCCTCTAATTAATTAAATTAATTTTATAATCGAGTCCCACCACTACATAATAGTAATAAAATAACCATGATGACATAATCGTGATAACATAACCATGATAACATAATCGTGATAACATAATCGTGATAACATAATCATGATAACATAATCATGATAACATAATCGTGATAACATAATCGTGATAACATAATCGTGATAACATAATCATGATAACATAATCATGATAACATAATCGTGATAACATAACCATGATAACATAATCATGATAACATAATCATGATAACATAACCATGATAACATAATCGTGATAACATAATCATGATAACATAATCATGATAACATAACCATGATAACATAATCGTGATAACATAATCATGATAACATAATCGTGATAACATAATCATGATAACATAATCATGATAACATAACCATGATAACATAACCGTGATAACATAATCGTGATAACATAATCATGATAACATAATCATGAAAACATAATCGTGATAACATAACCGTGATAACATAATCGTGATAACATAATCGTGATAACATAATCGTGATAACATAATCGTGATAACATAATCATGATAACATAATCGTGATAACATAATCGTGATAACATAATCGTGATAACATAATCATGATAACATAATCGTGATAACATAATCATGATAACATAATCGTGATAACATAATCGTGATAACATAATCGTGATAACATAATCGTGATAACGTAATCGTGATAACATAAACATGATAACATAATCGTGATAACACAATCATGATAACATAATCATGATAACATAATAGTGATAAAATAACCATGACATAATCATGATAACATAATCGTGATAACATAATAGTGATAAAATAACCATGATGAAATAATCGTGATAACATAATTGTGATAACATAATCATGATAACATAATATAGATAAAATAACCATGACATAATCATGATAACATAATCGTGATAACATAATCATGATAACATAATCGTGATAACATAATCGTGATAACATAATCGTGATAACATAATCATGATAACATAATCGTGATAACATAATCGTGATAACATAATCGTGATAACATAAACATGATAACATAATCGTGATAACACAATCATGATAACATAATCATGATAACATAATAGTGATAAAATAACCATGACATAATCATGATAACATAATCGTGATAACATAATAGTGATAAAATAACCATGATGAAATAATCGTGATAACATAATTGTGATAACATAATCATGATAACATAATATAGATAAAATAACCATGACATAATCATGATAACATAATCATGATAACATAATAGTGATAAAATAACCATGATGACATAATCATGATAACATAATCGTGATAACATAACCATGATGACATAATCGTGATAACATAATATTGATAACATAATCGTGATGACATAACCGTGATAACATGATTGTGAAACATTATTGTGATAACAAAAACGTGATAATATGATCATGATTACATGATTGTGATAACATCATAGTGATTACATGATTGTGATAACATCATAGTGATTACATGATTGGGATAACATCATAGTGATTACATGATTGGGATAACATAAAATAGTCGTGATAACATAATCGTGACAACACTATTTTGATAACATAATCTTGATAACATAAATGTGGTTACATAATCATGCCTTAAGCCCAATGATGCTTGGAGCAATGTGAGTGCAGACCAGCAGGGGGTAGTCAGAGTGCTTTAGCATGGAATGGGCACACTGTGTTTAAAGTGGTGGGATTTTATCTGTTTAATAACACTTTTACCATTTATACACAACTTAAAGAGCAAAATTCTAACAAAAAAAAAATATGAATGAGATAAAAGATTTCACTGAATTACTTTTGGAATGAAAATAACAAGTGCAAAAACAAACAAACAAACAAACAAACAAAAGCTTTCAAACAAAAACCACTGTGCATTTTTTGCTTCTTGGCTATGGTGGAGTAGTCAACCTGTCCAACACTAAACACTACAACAACACTAGAAACAGCTTTCACTGGTCAGAGAGAGCAGGCAGAGTGGTAACTTGATGCTTCTAATATGTCAGTGAAGAGCACTGAAAGTTCCAAGCAGAGATACAGCAGCAGCAGTATGATTTTATTAAAAAGCTATAAAGTTGATTGATTTAACCAAAATAGCTCAAAAATAGGATAAAAAAGTTTTTCATTATATTATATTATATTATACTATATTATATTATATTATACTATATTATATTATATTATATTATATTATATTATACTATATTATATTATATTATATTATACTATATTATATTATATTATACTATATTATATTATATTATATTATATTATATTATATTATATTATATTATATTATATTATATTATAGGTTTATGCACTTTAGCTTCCAAATAAGGAATGAAACCTGATTCTCAGGACAGCTGGCAAGATAAACCAATGAAGCTAAGTTAGCTTTAGCAACGTGAACTTTGACAAAAATAGCCAAAGCTACTGTAGCTACATAGATTATGTATTTATCAGTGACTTTAGCTTTAGCTTCTTTAGCTACGTAGCTTTGTTATTGATAGCTAAGTAAGCTCTAGCAATGGGTGCTCTGGCACTTACAGCTAAAGCTAACATAGCTATGTAGATAACTTAGATATGTAGCTGCTTTGTGAGCTTAGCTTTAGCTATATAAGCTACGTAGCTCCGTTATCTACGTAGCTCTGTTACCTACATAGCTCTGTTATCTATGTTACTCTGTTATCTATGTGGCTCTGTTATCCTCGTAGCATACACAGCTAACAGGGCTATGTAAGCTAAATTTGCTGAATTAGAATGCTTTCATGGAGGATGTGCTCGTTTCCTGGAAGCAGGCCAGACTTTAGTAAATGTTTTGAAATCAGGGGTTGCAGGTTTTTGACTTGTGGTATTCTTTTCCTTATCCTGACTGTTAATGACCTGACACGTTTCACACATCCATCTGGTAAACCTCTCATAGACAGCGTTTGGGAAAGGGCAGAGGCTTTACAAAAAATTTAGAGGGTGATTGGATGAACATTCTGTCTGTTACATCTTTACGGGCCAATGAGAGCAACTAAACACATGATGTAGCCGCTACCGAGGAATAGACTCCATAGAGAACTGCATAACGGTAACCATGGTGACTGTAGACATGTCAGTACACGACTTTTGTGTTTTTTGAAAAGAAAACAACTCACTGCTGTTCTTTGTTCTTCTTTGAATGAAGAAACGTCGTCAAGTTCTGATAAAACTGGCGCTTTAGCAGCATCCACGCTAAGCTCCTCTACCATAACTGCACAGGCCTCTTGTTGCTGCTTGCTTACGTCACGACTCTGCCGCGCCTGCCCCTCGATGCTGATTGGTCCTGTCACTTTCTAACCAGGACCAAACGGTTCAGACGGGATGTATTCACCAGTGAGAAACATGGAAACAAGCATTTCCATCTGCTTTGCAAGGTTAAACTCTTCATAGATATTAAGTCTGATTTTATTTGGAACGTTTTAACGTGCATTTCTGTTCTGAAATCTGCAGCCTCAGATTAACGATCTGCAGCACGCTGTCTTGCTTGAAAGGAGAAGTCAGATCAGTTTCTCTTCACTGACCTCCCCAACCTTCAACCTCGCCATTGTCAGAAGTCTTGCACCGTCTTGATTTTGAAAAGTCAGTGAGGGACAAACCTGGCATTGTTCCAGAAGTTGAACTGTCTTCATTTGATAGCACAGAGAACAGCTGATGCCAAGAGTGTTTTTCTGCTCTGTTAAAAACGCTGGACTACAGTGGCCTTGTGCTGAAAATGTCAGAGTTAAAAGTGCCAGCTGTTGACAAAGTCTCTGGTAGTTCTTACTGTAAACTGTCTTTATACCCTGGTATATATGTGAAACTCTCTTTATTGACCTGGATTATTTTCAAACTATCTTTTTTCAAACTAACATACACATAAACTGTCTGAACATAAATGAACACGTCTTAACCTTTATCTCACTTGAAACCTCATCAGTACATCTTACACCTCACTAATGCCCGGCCTCAGCTCCAACTCCTTAAAGCAGGGGATCTCAACCTTTCTGCCCATGACCCCCAAAATAAAGGTACCAGAGACCGGGGCCCCCCACTGTACCTAAAGGTGGTTGAACAGCCATGAACATTCAAGAATAGTCATGTGTAGACAAGGCCGTCCATAAGGGGAGAGTTAAGGGGGCCCAGCCAAACTGGGGGTCCATGGAGGTCAGCAAAATCATGGTCCACTGTGAAGTTAAGTTGTGATATCTATATTTTATATTTGACCTCAAAAATAACCTCTCTTATCAGTGAAACACATCTCTTTTTTAAATCATTTGTGTAGTATATAACCTTCTTGTAAAATGTAAATTTTTTGTTAAAAAACCCATAAAGGATTAAAATGGTTGAAAAAAAAAAAAATTGGTTAATAATGGCAAAAAAATAAAATAAAATAAAATAAAAAATAGTGGAAAAGGTGGTGAAGATGGATCTTCAAAGTAGCAGAAATTGGTTAGAAGTGGCAACAATTACACAAAAGTAGCAAAAAAAAAAAAAAATAATAATAACCAAAAAGGCAAAAATGGGTTAGAGTGGCAAACATGGACATGAATAGTGGTAAAAGGGAATTAAAAAGTGGCTGAAAAGGCTTTAAATTAGAAAAAAATGGGTGGAAATCTGGTGAAATTGGCAAAACAGTGCTAACTGAGAAAGAAAAAATGGGCAGATATTGGCAGAAATAAGTCAAATTAGCAAAAATGGACATATCAGATAGTGAAATGTGGTTGAAATGGGAAAAATGGGCATAAATGTGGTAAAATTGGGTTAATAGTGGCAATAGTGGGTAAACAGAGGTGATATTAGGCTCATGTGGCAAGAAGTGGTTTAGAAGTGGCAAAAACAGGCAGAAAAAAAGTGGTGGAAAAAGTTTAAAATGGCAAAAATGTGTTAATATTGGTGGGAAAAAATGATGAAAACTAGTTTAGATTTGGCAAAATTGGTGTAAGGTGGCAACAGTGAAAATGAAAAATATAAAGTTTTTTAGGGAATCTGGACACCCCCTCTCAGTGTCTCGTGACCCCCAAGGGGGTCCCGACCCTAAGGTTGAGAACCACTGCCTTAAAGGACTACATAAGAATCATGCTTTGACTCATTCTTCAGCAGCTTTTGTACAAAACTGCCATGAATCCAACAACTTATGTCCTTCATTTATATAATCATTACTTTTGCAACTTGTTTACCGCTTGTCTTCTCCACCAAGGCTACAGGCTAATAAAGAAGTGTGAACAAGCCGAAAGGAGTTGTCAAGGTCAGGGATGCACTTCAAACCAGCTGCTATCTGTTGAAGACAGCCCCTCCTTGTGTGTGGAAAGCTTGTGCTTGTCAATTTTTCCTCAGAGACTGTGAGCAGACAGCTGTGTGTCGGGCTGCCGTCTCTCAACAGCTGCAGCAGACGTTTGGTCACCCTGTCGGCTCGGTGTTTGCACATTTATACTGAGTGTTTCCTTTGCTTTAAGAAGGAAACTCTTATGCAAAGTGGCTGCTCAGGGTTTTAATCAAATCTTCTATGAATATGCAAAATATTCGGGACACTTTTTTTATAAGCAGGGCAACTCAGGTGGAAGTCATTATCCCACACTGATTTCCCCCTAATTAAATCTATAGCAGCCACAAAGGAAAAGGTGCAGATAAAGGCTGAGTTTGAGGAGGGTGTTTTAAGCTTTCAGATGAGTCAGATTGTGCAGAACAGGCTGCAAAAATATCAGCAGTGCCGTATGCACCAGATGTTTTGTTTTTAATCACTGCATCTCCAATTAAGCACATGTCTGCACATGTATTTTTAGCAGGAGGAAATCTGTGCCCTCTCAGCAGCAGTGGAGTAATCCCTCTAACTGCTCCCCCAACTTCCCAAAAATAGCACGCTGGCTTAAGGTCTAAGAAGGCCAAGTGGCCACTTTTGTCATGCACCAGCGCTCTAAACTGAGCTCCAAGTACCTTGCGATGGCTGTAAACTGTATCTAGATGGTGTCAGAGAGGTTACTTTGAGCTGCTGCTAATGCAAAAGTGTTGACTGCAATAAACTTGAGGTAGTTAACTGGCCATCATGAGTGGAGCGACCTTTACCGAAGCAGAAGAGCCCAAGGCTGGGTCCTGTCCTCCAGCTGTGAGTCAGTATTCCACGCTAACGACCGCATGCCATGAATCACGGGGGCCTCTACTCGGCGGCGTAATTGGCGCGGAGGCCTTGTGAGTAAGACGAAGGAGGAAGGTTGGGAGCAAAGCGGCGTAAGAGAACGAGGAGACGGAGGGAGAATAAAAGCGGAGTCAAATGAGGGAATCTGAAATACAAACACATGAGAGAACAGGAGAGCGCTCGGGGCGAGGTTCTGGGCTGTTTTTAATGTTATTTTGTTTACACTGTCCATCTTTATTCACAGGGGAAGAACTCCCTAGTGAGTCTGTCACTGTGATTTTTACTTCGCACGCTAAACTGGAGAAGTCAGAGGGGTCGTACTGCAGAAGCCTAGAAGCGTGGGTCCACAAAAACCCCCCTCTAGGGTCGCGGTAATTATCACAGCATGTGCAATCCAAGTCACATACCATTACGCACAACCGTTATGGTCTGGATTCCTCTCTGTCGACCACCCTGAGGTGCATATCGACGATTAGGGCGTGAATTAATAGGCAGACGTGACCGCCCGGATCAATTATTATGGAGTGCTAAAGGGCAGATTTTCCATTCGGGGGGTCTGTGTCAACTCTGTTACGCAGGACTGTCTGTTTAGCTGATGCTCCGTGTAAAGGTCGCTCTGCAGTGGTCTCTGTCATAACGAGACCGCACACCTGGCAAAAACACACAGCTTTCTCATTGAAGTATTATCTCCCAGCATGCACAAGTAGAGCATCTGTACGAACACTAATCCTGCACAAAAGGCTCGTTACTCTTGATGCACGTCGCTGCGACTCCTCCAGATAAAGTCAGAGTGAAGCCTCTTTAGCTAATGTGCTTATTCAGGATATGTTAATCATAACAGGAAGTGAGCTGATATGAAGCGTGCAGTTTCTCCTTTAAAAGAAAGTCTTAAATGATTTTTTCATTCAGTCCAATCCTGCGTGCATCAGCATGCACTAAAAGTGAACCTCTCCATAGTAAACAGCCATCTCTGATTATGCAGAGGGAACAATTATCCGACTCCGTTCTTCTTCACTGGGCCAAAGCCTCTCCCCCTTCGCTGTCTGTGTCTCTCTATCTCTTATGTAGATGGATGTAATATTAATGAACACATCTTAGCCAGGATGCTTGTTAGGCTTCAAGCTAATCCTGTTAGTTTGAAGCCTCCCTCACTGTCCCTGCTGTTCAGCTCAGACCGGGCCCTCCATCAGTCTATTTACTAACTGCTGAGAAAAGAGAAGGGACGGAAAGCTTCAGGGATCCTCGCTCAGCTAAAGGGGAGAAATGTAGCCGCAGACTCAGAGGAGCTCTGCTTGGTCAGATGGAAGATATGAAGACAGGGATGAAGATGGATGTGTTTCCTGCTTACTGACGCGTGGCAGCGTCAGTGTTAGATTTCAGATCCTGTTAGGGCCGGGGGTTACCGCCAACAAATGCACTGCTGGAATACTTAAAAAACTAATTAGCTGTTCTCGTGTAATTACACAAATTGTGCTGGCTCGTGTGCTCCATTTATTAGCTTTCTCCAAGATCCTGCAACTTTACGTGTTTATGTACAACCCTTATTCCAATAAAGTTGGGGCACTGTGTAAAATGCAAAACAGAATGCAATGATTTGCATAAACCAGTATTTTGTTCAAAGTACAAAAGTATTCACTCACCCATCCAAATAGTGTAAATCACGTGTTCCAATCACTTCCATGTCCACAGGTGTATAAAATCAAGCACCTAGGCATGCAGACTGTTTCTACAAACATTAGTGAAAGAATGGCTCGCTCTCAGGAGCTCAGTGAATTCCAGCGTGGTACTGTGATAGGATGCCAACTGTGCAACAAGTCCAGTGGTGACATTTCCTGGCTCCTAAATATTCCACAGTCAACTGTCAGTGGTATTAGAACAAAGTGGATGCCATTGGGGACGACAGCAACTCAGCCACCAAGTGGTAGGCCACGTAAAATGACGGAGTGGGGTCAGCGGATGCTGAAGCGCATAGTGCGCAGAGGTCGCCAACTTTCTGCAGAGTCAATCACTACAGATTAGCTCAAGAACAGTGCGTAGAGAGCTTCATGTATGGGTTTCCATGGCTGAGCAGCTGCAGCCAAGCCATACATCACCAAGTGCAATGCAAAGCATGGGATGCAGTGGTGTAAAGCACGCCGCCACTGGACTCTAGAGCAGTGGAGATGCCTTCTCTGGAGTGACCAATCGCGCTTCTCTATCTGGCAATCTGATGGACCAGTCTGGGTTTGGTGGTTGGCAGGAGAACGCTACTTGTCTGACTGCATTGTGCCAAGTGTAAAGTTTGGTGGAGGGGGGATTATGGTGTGGGCTTGTTCTTCAGGAGCTGGGCTTGGCCCCTTTGTTCCAGTCAAAGGAACTCTGAATGCTTCAGCATACCAAGAGATTTTGGACAATTCCATGCTCCCAACTTTGTGGGAACAGTTTGGGGATGGCCCCTTCCTGTTCCAACATGACTGTGCACCAGTGCACAAAGCAAGGTCCATAAAGACATGGATGAGAGAGTTTGGTGTGGATCAACTAGACTGGCCTGCACAGAGTCCTGACCTCAACCCCATAGAACACCTTTGGGATGAATTAGAGCGGAGACTGAGAGCCAGGCCTTCTCCTCCAACATCAGTGTGTGACCTCACAAATACGCTTCTGGAAGAATGGTCAAAAATTCCCATAAACACACTCCTAAACCTTGTGGTAAGTCTTCCCAGAAGAGTTGAAGCTGTTATAGCTGCAAAGGGTGGACCGACATCATGTTAAATCCTGTGGATTAAGAATGGGATTGTCACTTAAGTTCATATGCGAGTCAAGACAGTTGAGCGAATACTTTTGGCAATATAGTGTACCTCAAACAAGGTGGAACAGGACCATGTTTACCAGAGTTTTGGGAGATGAATATGCGACTGTTCTCCTCTCTTTTCAGACGTTTACAGACTGTTGTTAAAAGAGGAGGGGATGCTACACAGTGGTAAACATGGTCCTGTCCCTACTTTTTTGAGATGTGTTGCTGCCATCACATTAAAAAAACAGTTGATGCTTTTCATGAAATGGTTTCTATTGTGAATAAAACATGGGTTTATGAGATTTTCACATCATTGCATTCTGTTTTTATTTGCATATACACACCGTCTCAACTTTTTTGGGGTTGCAGATTTATGCTGTAGCCCCGTTAAAAACCCTGCAAGGAAATTATTGAAATATGCACTTATATTAAAGGAAACTGATTTTGTTAATCAAAAAGCCATTAAGACTCAAACAAATGCTCAGTAATGTTGCTTCTGGCTTCAGTTAGAAAGTCATTCTTCCATCCATTATCTGTTCTGCTCATCCCATCAGGGGCAGCAGGGATCTGGAACCAGTGGCATCCATCATATGGCGAGCAGCTGGATGCACCTGGCTGACACAGAAACCATGTCCCAATTCACAAAGTATGCAAATCACGCTTTTGAAAACAGACAATGTCACAGCAACACATTTAACGCTGTCCCATTTTCAGGCTCCTTGAAATGCAGCTGCAAATACATTCACCTTTCAGTGACCAACGAAGATCCATCTGACGCATCCTTCATCACCCAACATATTCCAAAATCCATTACCAGTCAATTCAAAGAAGCTGGTCGATTCTGAAGCAACAGGGCGAAACACTTTTAAATGGTAGGCCATGAAAAATCCATTTTTAAGTGTTCTTGGAGAAATGTCTGAGTATCCGGGGTTTCTGTTTAATTGAAGTCCGTCAGTTCTAGATTTTTCTAGATCCAAAGGGGACGCTGGAATTGGTTAAGGTTTCTTGTAAAGTCCTGGTTACGGTCTTTCTTACAACTAAAGGAGCCTTTAAGATGATAGTTGCAACTGCTGAGGTTGCAAGATGACAGGGTTGGTGTTTAGAAAATAAAGGATACAGGAAGGGGATGGTTGGTGATGCAAACCGGCTATTCTCTGGCTGTAGTCAGTCGCAGTGGCTGCATTTTAAAGACCTATTTCACCCCAGTGGCGAGTCCAACGCTGTTGCACATTTAAGGCACCTAAAAGTGTCCTTACCCCAGGTTCACAGAGGATTTATTTGTTGCTCCCTTCATAGCACAGAATAGCTTTGGCTGAGTAATACATCTAAAATGTAAGTATTCTGTTTCAACTTTATCAATAGCCACCAGTACTAATGTTAAAATCACATGAGGGGTTAAAACTAAATTCATCAGTAGAAAATGGGTTAAGCCACTTGTCTTTTGGTATAATAGCTGGTTCTGGTGTAGCTGTTGAGGTTGCAGGGTGAAAAGGGCGGGGCTTAGAAAAGAAAGTGTAAGAGAAGAGGTAGCTGGTGACATAAATGAGATTCCTTTGTCAGCCAAACTGGCCCATTTCAATTTGGCTTGAGTTGCCTTCAAAGGGTCACGGCTGGGCCCTTTGAAGGATGCTTTCCTTGAATTAAGACACAACAAAAGAGACAACCATGCTCACTCAGGCCTACGGGCATTTTAGAGTCCCTTTTCAACCTTCTGACTGTGTTGTTGAACTGAAAGAGAAAGCCAAAGTACTTGAGCAGACCCCCATGCGAGCATTCAAACTCAAAATGGGCTTTTTTGAAGTTAGGTTGAAAATCTGTTTAATACGGTATTAGACTGCGGCTCTGATGATTTTTCTATCTGTACAAACAAGACTTTGATATTAGCAGCCTTTCATCTAGGAGAGATTATACAAGATATGATGTTTTATTGCTCTTAGTTTAATTCAAATAATTCTAACAGATGTAATGTTAGAGAAAGATCTGAGGTAAAACATCACTATAATCAGAACTGTTTGATGAATTACCATGTAACAGCTCAATAAACCAGGATAAAGAACACACGGGAGCAGGACTTCTGAAGCCTCCTACATAAATCCAGTTTCTGTTCAGTGACATGCATTAAAGGAGGACTCATTAAAAGCCTTATTGAAGGAAACCTGTGTCATCTGTTGTGCTTGATCATAAATAATAAACAGGTTTGTTCCCTGAGTTTTACACAAAAATAAAAGCCACAAACAAGCTCCACTGGATTTCATGTTGCGTTTTCACATCCAGCCACATGTGCAGCTGGTCTTTTAATTTCCCTGAAGAGAACCTAACCCATCAAGAAAATACTGTATGTTCCAACACTCCTGGTGCCTTTTCATTTCCCCTTTACTCATTCCTCGCCCACCTGGACACAGGCAACAGGGAGGCAAACAGGAACACAGTGTTAATTTTGGCAGCTATTTCAGTCTTAGTTTTAGTCTTTAAATAAAATGCATTTTAGTTTTTCTATCCTTTTTAGTTTTAGTCTAGTTTTAGTCCATAAAAAGTCCTCAGATTTTATTCTTTACTTTTAGTCCAAGCACTTATTCTCTTGCCTAAGGCCAGCCACACACTAGACAATTTTTTAATCTGAAATGATTTTAAAATCGTGAGAGACCACAAACTTCAGGACTATTTCCAAAGGTTTTTCATCTTTAATCCTCTGAACGTACACACTAGACGACTCAGCCAGACTGTCAGATCACTGGAGACCACACACCTGCCGACCTGCCTATGACCTCTCGTGATCACGTGACTTCAGAAAAAAAAACAAAACAAAACACGGATGTCTGTCGATACCGTCTTGCTGTCTCCCCACAAAAGGCTGTCCTGGCGTGCGTTACAGGTGCAGCAACAATCATAAAACAAGGGAAAGACTCAATCCTGGTTGGAGTTAAGGTACCGTTGTGTTTATGGTTGTGGGCGGTGAAAGTACGTATGATCCGTCTGGTGACGCTACCTGGTCTGCTTGCTCTCATTGGTTGCTGTGGGTACTCCGTCAGCACTATGACCTAGAATCATAAATATCAGACATGTTTGATATTTACGATTCAGGGTCTGGGAGGCTATGATGCGATTTGGAGCAGTAAATGAATCGTGTTGACACCACACACAAGCGGACTACTCAGAAAAATAATCGTTTGCGGCGAGACTCCAGTCGGTATACGCCCCCATGATTGTTGGGGGAGGCAAATCTTGCCCCAAATCGGGCTTAAAATCCTGTAGAGTGTGGCCGGCCTAAATCTGGTACCAACTCATGGTAGTGTGTTCTCTGCACTAAACCTGGGGTCCCTGCTTTCTACAGCTGACAGGCAGAATAGATACAGATGCATTGTTTTTTGACAGATGGATGTGTTTCACACTCCTTCGATATACAGCGTTTGTGAAAGGGCGGAGCCTTTGAAAAAAAACTCAGAGGGTGAATGGATGACGGTTCTGTCTGTCACATCTTTACGGGCCAATCAGAGCAACTAAACACGTGACGTAGCCGCTACCAAGGAGTAAACTCCATAGAGAACTGCATAACGGTAACCATGGCGACTGTAGAAATGTCAGTACTCGACTTTTGTGGTTTTTGAAAAGAAAACAACTCACTGCTGTTCTTTGTTCTTTTAACAAAGAAATGTCATCAAGTTCTGATAAAACTGGCGCTTTAGCAGCATCCACGCTAATCTCTTCCGCCATAATTGCGCCGGCCTCTTGTTGCTGCTTGCTTACGTCACGACTCCACCGCGCCTGAAAGTGCTGCCCCTCACTGCTGATTGGTCCTGTCACTTTCTAACCGGGCCTAAACGGTTCAGACAGGAGCTTAACAAGATGGATTCGTTGAAATGGGCGTATCCATCTGCTTGCAAGGCTAGTCCTACTGGGGATCATTTCTCAATCACACTAGGTCTCCTGCAGAGTGTAATGGTGCAGATGCAGTGCTGATATTACACGTCTTTATCAGGGTATATGAGGTGCCTCAGTGAACAAGCTTCAACCAACTTTTAAAATGAAGATAATAGGTATTAAAGGCATGCAAAAAACACGAAGAAATACAAAGAAGCATTTTAAAAACATCAGTAAAAGAAAATATATTTCACTAAATGGCTATTTTTATCATCATCCCTGATTTTCAGTATTGGTGCATCTCTGCTGAGAGCTGTATTAACAGGCGGGCTGCTCCATAACAGAGGTGATAGAAAGTGCAGTAATGTGAGAATTAATGATATTTCTCACCAGATAATTAAACTGAATTGCATACAGTAAAATCCAAACTGCTGCAATAATGAAACAAACCTGCAGGAAAAAAACAATCACACAAACCAAAACAAGCCTGTTTTCTAAATTTTAGACATGAGCATATGCACCCACCCACACATTTACACACCAAACTTCCACAGAGCTCTGTGGAGCCCTGCACTCTGACTCTGATTCACAGCTCAGTGTTTCTCTGCCTCCTGAACCCAGGTTTCTAATCAGAGAATTAGCTGCAGTTTCTCCTGCCAAAATCCACACAGTAATCCATCTCACTTTGTCCACACTGTGGCTCATGCCCTGCTGAAGCATTTGTCAGAATGCATGAAAGAGAGAGCGAGAGAGAGAGAGGGAAAAGCGAGACAGAAAGAGATCCTGGCAGCCGGGGAAATGTGCTTTCCTGGTTTCCTGGGTGGCTTTATTAAAGCCTATTAAGTGCACAATGAGAATCTTTAAATTTCTTGAGCATTGTTCCCACAAAAGAAACAACGTTCTTATACTCTGAATACATTACAGCTGGGATAAATCCCCGGCTTGGCTATACTGTTGATGTTATTGTATGGCTGTGAGCCTGCCTGTGCTCTGTACCTGCTGTTATGGATGTTTCTAGTCGAATGCTGGGTCAGGCCAACTGTGCATTCAACGTCCGGCAGAGTCTCTCGGAGCGTGATTAATGAGGGAGGAGACGGACAACCAGGGTGCATTCTAATCACCCACAAGGACAAGGAGAGATGTAGGAAGAGAGGGAATACAAGAACAAAGACAGAAAGACGGAGAGATCATGGTTTGAAGCGTTGTCGCTCTGCTTCAAATCGTTTTTTTTTCCCAGCACAAACTTGCATAGACCCCACAGACGAGCACGCTCTGACACGATGAATACTCACACAGCCTCAGCAGCCAGCACGAGGACATGAAAGACACAGAGGAGGCCTTATGGGGGTTGGCTTTGGCACGGCTCAGTCCAGTGGATCACGAAGAATTGGCCCTTCTAGTTGCATACTGCAATACCCACAAGGCCTCTCTGCCCCTCGCTCATGACTCTTCATGCCTCTGAACCTGGCGCTCAAAATAAACTTACTGAGCTGTGCAGTTATTGTAGACATAGTTGGAATTATCTATGCAAATTTCAAAGTGAGAGCGAGCTGTGAATACTAATGGGGAGTGATGGAGAGAATTACAGCAGCCAGGTGGAGAAGATGCAGCAGGATTGGTTTGGCTCGGCATTAAAGGAAAAAAATCCCCCTTGGGTATTCACTTATAATGTTAAGCCTGTGATATTCAGAGCATTTAAGGACTTTGGAGTATTTTGTGAGGAAGTGTTGCAATTTATTTAACAGCCTCATCTCTTCCTATGAGTCACATTTTTCCCTTTTCTACTCAGGATGATTTGGAAGCATATCCTGTAAGAGCAAGTCAACTGAGACGTCTGATCAACACTAAACTCTGACTACAAAATATCATTTTACATCTGTAGAATCTTAAATACAGTTTTTGTGCAAAGAGAACCCATATAATCCTCTGGGTTCTTTATCTTATATTTTCTGACTCAATCAAGATGTAACATGCTTGGTTTCAGCTTCTTCAGGAGCTTAAAGGTTTTTTCCACTGCCTGTTTTACAAGCAACATCCCTGATGCATTTTAGGCATTTGTACACCAAAACCATGACATGCATAAACAGTCCTCAGTGATGACCTGATAGCAGATGATGACCAGATATCAGCCCATACATCAACGTCTGCGTTTTGGTACCCCTGCATGCTGTGTGCAGGGAATGGGAGCTAATTAGCTATAAACTATGAGGCTAGCGGTGCCTCTTTAACAGCTTTTCTCCCTCAGACACAGAAATGCTTTTAAAGGACACAGTTATAATCCTCTCCTCACCTTTTGGGTACCAGTAAAAAAAAAAATCACAACTCACTTCAGAATGAAGAGTTAGGAGTCATGATGTGTTTACAGAGCAACGGGGTCTAAGTGCTTGCTCCTTTTCTGAGTGATGGGAACTGTCTCCCATTTGACTCTTTCCTTTTCCCATTACTGTTGTTGTTTTAGAGATGCAAAAGGCAAAATGTTGCCAAATGAGACATTTGGGAGCCAAAAGATTTGTTCTTATCACTGAGCTGAGAACAAAATCCAGAAAAACCCTAAAAGGTACTTAAAAAAACAAACAATCAGGTTATAACTCTGCCTCTGGTTGGCCTTTGATAGTCAGTAAACCTGCAACTTTGTAGCTCACAGAGCTACGTAGATAACCAAGCTACATCGATAAATGAGCTATTTAGTTAATGGTGCTACATAAATAACAGAGCTACATAGATAACAGAGTCAGGTAGGTAACAGAACTTTGTAGACAACAGAGCTACGTAAGTAACAGAGCTATGTAGACTTATGGAGCTACGTAGATAACAGGGCTACATAGATAACAGGAGCCACGTAGATAATGGAGCCAAGTATATAACAGAGCTATGTAGATAACAGAGCTACAAGATAACATAACTCAAGCTAAACTCACAAAGCAACTACGTCAACTACGTAACTAAGCTATCTACAAAGCTAAGTTAGCCTTAGGAACATTTGCTCAAGCTGACATCCCTAAACTTAACTATGCAAAAGATAATGCAGCAGTACTGTAGCTACTGTAGCTACTGTGTTTTTTACCCAGCTATGTTAACTATAGCTTAGGCTTATGCTGCTAAAGCTCATGTAGTAACTTTAACTACATAGGTAGCATAGCAATGTTAGCTTTAGTGATAGCTAACAAAGCTAACACAAGCCACTATTCTTTTAATTACGTCTAATATGGGTCTAAAAAGGAAAAAAAAAGAAAGGAAATAGTACAGCGTCTGCAGCCAGAGCCCTCTTGAGTCACAGATCAAACAGACGTTAGCCAAAGCATCAGCAATTTGATGCATCTACCTCCAAAAAAATCTAACAGACACCCGTATGTCAGGGATACTGACATTATCATGAAACCTTTGTAAAGTGCATGAAGACTTTTATGTAATTTCCCACTTCTAACCTTCGTTCTAAATAAAGCTAAGCCAACCAGGTGTTAGCTTAGCTGTTGCTATACAGCAACAATATGTAACTTTTATACCTTAAAATAGTTCCATTAAAGTTGATATCACAGTGCAATCACCTAAAACGGGAAAGTTGACGTCTATCCCTCTCTATGGAGCGACCTGCTCACCTTCTCTCAGCGCACAGCTTTAGTGGGCTGCAACTTTCTCACCAGAAATGTGTATGGCTGTAGTCCAGCGTTACTCAACCAAAGAGCCAAACTGTTGGAAAAATACCTCTGCAAGAGCCACAATCTAAGAGGGGAAAAGTGGCAAAAACAGCTTCAAGTATTAATAAAAAATAAGTTAAAGGGGGCAAAAAATGGTCCAAAAGTGGCAAAAATGTGGCAAAAAAATGAGAGAAAAGTGACTAAAATGGGCAAAAAGTAGTCAAGAGTGGCAAAATAGGGCAAAGAATGGAAACTAGTATTTAATATTTCTTTCTTATTATTTCACTTTCTAATGAAATTATATATATATATATATATGAATAAATATATATTTATATATATATATGTATATATAATATTATATTTATATGGTATAAATATACGTATATAGAGTACCGGTGCTGTAGATCAGTGGTTCTCAACCTTGGGGTTGGGACCTCATTGGGGGTTGTGAGACACTGAGAGGGGGTCACTAGATGCCTTAAAAAAACTAAGACTATTTTTTAGAATATGCTGTTGCAATTTTACACGAATTTTACCAAATTTTAACCCCTTTTTCATCACTTTTTAACACCAACTTTTCTAATTTTGACACATTTTTGCCACTTGAAACCCATTTTTGTCCATTTGAAAGCCTTTCCACCATTTTTTTCTGCCTGTTTTTGCCTCTCTTGACCCATTATTGCCTCTGTCAACCCCTTTTTGCACCCCATTTAGCCCATTCTAACCACAGTTAACCCATTTTTTGCCAGTTTATATTCATTTTTCATCCCATTCCACCTACTTTTGACCAATGTTTGCATTTTAAAGAGGGGCTATTATACGATCTTTAAAACATAAATATAAAGTCACAATGTTGGGTGTCCATACTTCATGTCTGCAAATGTTCAAACTGCAAGATAAACGTATATGGCAGAAATCTTGGAATTAGCGTGTAAACGGATGAAAACTGTTCGTTGAAAATCTCTCTGAGATTCTCCCGAGATGAGATTTCGACGGAGCGAACTGATGAGGTCATTGCAATAGGATCTCCTGACTGGTTCGTGGTTCGTCTGTGCTGCCGGCAAAGCGGAACAGACTGCCCCCACAAGGCCTTTTAGCCAATTAGCCATTGAAACACAGTAATTAAACACTTACCAAACAGATACGTCCTGCTCTATCCTTCTCTGCTGCTGGTTTTCTTCCCCCTCTCTCTCCAAACTATCAGGATCAGACTCCGGGTCTAACACGTACGGACGTATATCAAAATTCGCCATATTTTACTCAGTTGGACCGGTTCATTTAAAATTTTTTAACTACTAGCATAACAACATTAGCCACAGAGGGAGCGGGCACAAAACATTGAGTCCTGCTGCCGGTCAGCCTCCGGAAAATCAGCCAATCAGAGGAGAGCAGGTCCGTGGAGCAGGGGGTGTTAAAGAGACAGCAGCGAAAATGAAGCGTTTCAAATGGAGGTTAAAATAAGGTCCTGTTTGGTCAGTTTTGTGAATTTCTTCTGCTAAGACTTGGATGGCTTGGTTTCGGTGAACACGCCTACACATAAAAAGGAGACCTAGTTCAAACACGACTCCCAGTACATTCACCATCCAACTTTATAAAGTCTGTTTTCCAAATACACAAAAAGAAGCCTTGAATCAAAACACTAGAAGCTACGATCACACCTTACAACTTAGAGCTAAACTTTTGGATTGATGACAGTGGTAAAACTCAACACCCACATTATAAAGGCCATAAAGAAAAGGAAATACTGCTCTCCAAATACACAAAAAGATATTGCATAAACTGTATTTGGCAATGGATCAATGAAAAGAATCTGCAAACCCAACATTTGCCTCCAGTAGTACTACTCAGCCAAGTTTTTAGAGATGAGAAGCAGAGTGGTTCTCTCTCTATCTGTCCCTGCTCACTCTCTGCTTCATCCCACCATAGCTCCCACTCTGCATCCTGTGCTCTTTGCTATGCATCATGTTGGCCCAAAATGACGATTGATTGCAGCGCCACTGCCTTTGTAATCCGCTTAGGACGGATTTTGCATCTAAATCACTTTATTATTTATGTGCCTAACTCTTGCCAATGCCATTTGGAGGCAGTATGATCGGTGATCCATCACACATTATCCTTCACTGTGGTCATTAATATTGTAATGGGATGGACCTTCACCATGAAACTTCCAGGTGGAAGGGAATGCAGATGTCTTTAGGGAGGGGTCGGGCCACTCAAAGCGGGAGTCAATCATGTGAAGATTTTCAGGTGTGCTCGCCCGCTAACATACGGACCCTCCTGAGGTGTTGTTAGTCTGCTGTCTCTCTGTCATTAACCTCTCTGCCTTTCTCCTCCTCTAACTCCGCTCCCAGGTCGCACAGCAGCCTGCGTCTTCATATGCAGCCTCTCAGAAAAATATCAGATTTATTCTGCTGTCCTTTTCCATCAGGACTTCCATCACAGCCTGCCAATCACATGTGCTGCCTTCAGGCGGACACACGGAAGCACACGATGCCGTATTAGGACAAAGTCGGGGAAAAACAAGTAGACAGAGCTAGCCACAGAAAAAACACACACTGATAGTTCCAAACAGACACGCATCGATGCATTCTAACTCCTGTTTCTTTTGATAATAACTACATTTCAGTTAGTTTAGAGATGTCAAGATATTAACTTGTTATAGATGTCCTACAAACCAAGGATCAAGACAAGTTTTGTTAATTTTCAACGCCTAGTTGGTTTTCATTTATGTATTTAATTGTTAACTCATTCATGAAGATGGAAATAAGTACGGCACACGTTCCTGCCTCTCCTGTGCCCACAGAAAGCCGGAGGCAGGGAAAGAAGCAGCAAAAAGCCAGAGCAAAGCAGGCATCAGTGACTACTGTGTGACTGTGATTAAGACAGAAGCAGAATGAAGGAGGAGCTGGGGTGGAGGAGGGTAGCCAGCAGAGCGTAGCCACAGACACAGTTGAAATATGGCAGCATGGGGGCCGTCAGCTGATGAGGACAGCTGATCTCGATTACAACTCTGATCTAACGCTGTACGCTGTATTTATCTAAATTTATTTCCATCAGCAGTCGGTCCAGGCATGCAGACCTGCTGCTGGTGCTTTCTTCTGTACACCGCTTTCCACATTATTATGCAAATGACATTTTTCTCTTATTTTCCTAAATATTAATGCAAATGACAGTCAGAATATCAAGTCATCAGTCATTAGAGCATAATTCAAATGTTTTTGAACAAACTTAAAAACCTCAAAATTCACTGTTCCACATTATTATGCAAAACAGAGTTTTAAAAGAAACTTTTGCGTGTGAAGTTTCCACAGTCAGTGATGGTTTGGGCTGCCATGGCATCTGCGGGTGTTGGTCCACTGTGTTTTCTGAAGTCCACAGTCAACGCAGCCATCTACCAGGACATTTTAGAGACCTTCATGCTTCCTTCTGCTGACAAGCTTTATGGAGATGCTGATTTCATTTTCCAGCAGGACTTGGCACCTGCCCACACTGCCAAAGGTACCAAAAGCTGCTTCAATGACCATGGTGTTACTGTGCTTGATTCTGACCTGAACCCCATAGAGAATCTATGGAAGATGAGAGACACCAGACCCAACAATGCAGATGACCTGAAGGCCGCTATCAAAGCAACCTGGGCTTCCATTACACCTGAGCAGTGCCACAGGCTGATCGCCTCCATGCCACGCCACATTGATGCAGTAATTCATGCGAAAGGAGGCCTGACCAAGTACTGAAGGCATAGACATGAACATACTTTTCAAAAGCCTGACATTTCTTTTTAAAATATCATTTTTTATTGATCGTATGTAATATTCAAATTTTTGAGACACTGAATTTTGGGTTTTCTTATCTGTAAGCCATAATCATCAACATTTCAAGAAATAAAGGCTTAAAATATTTCAATCGATGTGTAAGAAGTCTATATAATATATGGGTTTCAGTTTGAGAAAAGAGTGACAAAAAATATTGAACTTTTTCATGATATTCTAATTTTTGAGATGCACCTGTAAGTTCATATGTGAGTCAAGGCAGGTGAGCAAATACTTCTGGCAATATAATGTATATTTGAATGGTGAAAAAGCAAAGATTACTTATTTTTATTAACACCAGAATGCTAGAAAAACAAATCAACGGCCAGATTGCCAGTAAATAATGAGCACGTAGGAGGAAAGGACGGCTTTATTGATGATGGTTGACGGATGCGAGTAGAAAGGTGAATGGAAGTGCTGCCTCTAAATGCATTTTTGCATGCGAGACAGTCTGTAGGAGTTGGCTTACAATTTTCAATGGGAGCATTGAGAAGAAAAACCCTGAAAAGGAGAAATTAAACTTTATTTTGTAGTTGTTCCAGCATGGTTATGTTCTAGAAGAACAAATTAAGACGCCCACACCTTCACACAGCCCTGCAGGAAGTTTCTGGTGTCTCATAAAGCCAGAGCACAGCAGACTGTTCTCACACCCAGGTTGACAAATACCAACACATACTGTAGTCATAACCCTGTGGCGTCTCATACAGACACACGAGGGATCCTTTAGCATCTTCTGCAGACAGATTGAAAGCAGAGGATTGTGGCTGACTGGAGCCCTGACTGCTCCGGTAGCATCTGTTATTTAGTGTCAGTGAGCTGTATACATGTAGATCTAGAGACTCAGCAGGAACATGAGCAGGTTTAGTGCACACTGGGACAGCTGAGGGCAAAAAATCTGTCACTCTCTGTCTGGGTGGTAGCCCGCCGCGTCCTCAGAGGAGCAAGGCCATGGAGATTCAGCAGACAGATCTCAGTGGGCGAGGACGGAAACTGCTCGGATGCATCTGAGGTTTATGGATGCCAGCAATCATCATGTCACTGTGTCACGAGGAAATCCCCCCAGTCAGCTTTTAGCCAGAGGGAAGGAAGCTCACGACAGCATGAGCGAGTTGTAGACGTGCATTATGCCATAACAGAGCTGTGACCTTAGACGGCTACATGGGGTTTTAACTTGTTTTAGTGGGATAGGAGGGAGGTTTAAACTGTTTCCAGGCCACATGGAGAAACTGGTGTTGTTTCCTGATTAAAGAAGATTAAACGCACTTATTTAAAGGCTTGTCTAAGCCTGTATTCATTTACATTGGCTGATCCAACACAATATGTAAAATTAGTGCTTGCTTTGTCAGTATTTAAATGAAAAAAAGATTGTGATGCCCTTTTCAACATGTTTTTTTTTTTAGTGTATACCATAATTTAAGTTTTAAAAAAGCAGATCAGTAAACCCTCAGTAAATACATCGTTGAGTAATGACTTGAAAGAATCAGAAAGTTCCCGTAAAAAACTAAATACAAAATGGGTTGTTCCAGCCCAGTCCCACAAAATTTCGTGAAATGCTCACGAAATTCAATCTATTGAGTCGTGTTCCTGGACACAAATTTCTGCTTTTTTTGTGTTGTGGGGCACGAAATTCAGTCCCATGCATTTCAATAGGCTGCAGAAAGAAACACTGTGATTTTAATGAGCCCATAAAGGGCCAGATCTACTAAGATCCCAATTTGCATGTACTAATGTGCTTGCGCAATCTAGTTTTTAGCATTTTGGGGTCGGATTAACTAAGAGTGATTGCATAAATGACAAGAGGTGCAAATGTGTTGGAGACACACCTATTTAAATTTTCCCGCAAAGACAAGAAATGGGCAAAGAATTTACGCATATTTACGTGTTGTCAATGATGCGTAAATACGTGGTCAAGAGGAAGAAAGCTCTTAGGTCTGATGAGATCAAAATTGTGCTTTTTGGCCATCAGACAAGACATCAGACTCTGCACATCACCACAAACACACCATCCCCACTGTGAAGCACAGTGGTGGCAGCATCATGCTGTGGGGATGCGGTCCTAGAAAATACGTAAAGGTAGAGGGTAAAAAATTAATGTGGCAAAATAAAGGATCATCCTGGAGGACAGTCTGCAAGAGAACTACAGCCTGGGACAAGATTTATTTTTCAGCAAGACAATAACCTGAAGCAAACAGCGAAAGCTGCACAGCAGTGGCTGGAAGACAACAAGGTGAATGTTCTGGAGTGGCCAAGTCAAAGTCTAGACCTGAATCTGACAGAGAATTTGTGGCTGGTCTTATAAAGAGCCGTTAGCTCCCAATCCCCACACAAACTGACAGAGCTTGAGCAGTTTTTCAAAGAAGAATGGAGTAAAATGTCGGTATCCAGATATGGAAGCCTGAGGAAGACCAACCACACAGACTAAGGCCACGTTTCCACCAGGTGGTCCGGTTTGATTCAGTATGCTTTTGTATGGTTTGGCACACTAAACACCAAAATAGTTTGCATTTCCACAGACACCTGTACCCTCACTTGTTGGGCGGGCTGTAAAGGCATGAATGTGAAATCACATGCAGCGTGAGTCTGCTGGTCCAGCCGCGGAGTTGTAGAACGGATAAGTGACAGAAAGTCACCTGACACTCAACAGCCAGAGAGCGATGAAAATCCTAACCCTGAAGTTTTGTGGCGCCCCAAGGGGAGGCCCGCCTCATACTTTGAAAACTGCTGCTGTAGAGCACGTGCAGAATGCGTTGTCCATATCTGGTCTGAATCAGCTGTATACATGCAAGAGTAAATTATTATTATCTGGGTGTTTCAGATTTCAGTCAGATGCACATGTTTAAATGTACTGAATGTTTCGGCATCCATTAGAGTCAAAAAACCCTGGAAATCAATTTTTTAACTCATGCAAATTTATGTTTAATGACTATTTTTTTTTAACTGGAGTTGTTCACTCCTGGAAAACAGGTGTGAGTAGGCTAGCGGTGATTCATCTCCAGGAACATATCACTAAAAATTCTACTCCTGCTGTTTTATATTCTAAATATGTCTGAGACCACAGCTGTGCTCTGTATTCATCTAATGAATGTTTGCATTTCATTTACATTAGCAGCCATAACAATGTTGCAGATTTGTATAATTCATAAGAATCTTTTAGTGGCCGTCTGGGTTTTGTGTGTTTCAGCACAGCTGAGAAAGGAAAACAAAGGAAGCATTGTAAGTTCTGCTCTGTGAGACTGGATCTCTAACGTCTGCGCTCCTGTGGAGAGCTTGGAGACAAATGTGTGCAGAGGCACTACTCTGCACTTACAGTCTGCTAGGATGGCATTGGCTGCCATTTAGTAATGATTACTGTTCTTACATTCCTAGATGAGATCTCATAAAGTCCTGTTCATATCTGATGGGGTAATGAAGCAGCTACTTTTTCAATCAGTGACAGGGGGAGGAAGGTGCTGCCAGCTGTGCTATTATAACATTTCTGCATTCTTTCATTAGCTGTTTTTCATCCGTATCCACACAGAGTGACGGTGTAATCTTCTGTACTGGTGTTAGGCTATGATCTTTGACACAGGAGTATCATTGAGCGCTGGGATTACTCATCACCAGTGAATCTGAGCTGCTCCATCCAGATCTGTGCTGCTGCAGCCATGATGTGATTATTCCACTGACCTCCTTTCCAGTGACCACTGCCAGCAGAAAACTCTATTTTTCAACATTTCTCTGCCTCCATAACAACACGTTTGGCTTCTTTTACTGCAGTCAACACCAGGATTACCAGTTGGCTGAACTTAATATTAATAACTGTCAGTTCAGGTCTACAATCTTGGTCAAATGCTCCTTCCGCCATAAGCCAGCAGCGCTATAACTGTTGTTACAGTGATCTGCAGAGCCATGGTATAGCCCTCTTCTATCCCACCCAGTGGACTCCACGCGGAATGACCACAGTCAACAGAGCGTTAGAAAAGAGCAGAGAAATCCTACATTTCCCATAATCCTTGCGCATTATTGACATTTTTCTGTCATGGCGTCCTACACTGACGAAGCCTGCTGGCTTTGCAAAGCAGTAAAATTGAGAGACGGTGGTATGTACGGCCATTAAATGCCACAAGAGACGAGGAAGGGGAGTATGTCATGTTGGTGGAGGACGTGCGAAGTATTGAGGTGGAAAAACATTTTCAGTACTTCCAAATGACACGTGAAAACTTTGATGATCTAGTTGAGTGCCTAGCCCCGCTCCTTCTCCACTCTGGGAGTCACCGCTCACCCGTCAACGCTGCACAGAGGAACAAAATGCAGCTTGGTGTCACATTTAATTAGCAAGATTTTTTTGAGAAAGGAATTAAACGCCTGTCCCAATCAGCCGCCTGGTCCCAAATAAACGCCTGGTCTGCTCATTGACTGAAACAAATAAATGCCCCGGCTATTATTTGGTATTTTAGGGTATGTATGTCACTGTTTCACACGTCTTTGGAAGGGGAGATTTTACATCCACCGCATCTGTAGCATTTCCAGCTGGGGCTTTGGTCGTGTGTCGCTGACCTTGTTGACAGACCCTACCGCTCTTTTTCATTTACCAGATTCTTTCACGCCGTTTAAATCCACACTGTCTGTCACCTCCATTGTTTATGCAAACATGACTGCTTTTTCAAAAGTCAGTCTGTCCTACAGCAGTCTCCGCTGTACTTCACGTTTATTTGTGCCACTGATCCAACGATCTGTCAGTATCATTGTGAGTTACATTCCTGCGCCAGCTTTCTAAGTTCTGCCACATAATCACCCACTTTGCAGATTCCTCTGGTGTCGTCTGTGTCACATCATAGCACAGGGGAGTTCCCCGAATGATAATTTTCAGATTTTATTGAAAACATATACATATATTTATTTTTTTTATTGCACCAGTTTTGTACCGGTACATCCAGGGAGTCTACAGAGCGGTATCAAGGACAACTGGAGCAGCGGTGTGGCATACAAATAGACACAGACGGACAGACATGCTGCCAGTTATTGTAGTAAGATGGTTAACAGGCTCCTGGTGGAATCAGATTTCAATCCCCATCCCTAGAGCTCACAAAAGAGGTCATCTGGAGTCAACTCACAGAAGTAAAAAATGTTCACATATTAAAAATACAGGTGTCAAACTCAAGGCCCGGGGGCCAAATGTGGCCAACTGTGCAGTTTTACCCGGCCCACAAGATCATTTCATATTTTAATTAGAAGAGGCTCATCTGAATGAGGTCTGCAGACTTCCTCCAGTATGAAAATTTATATTTAACCTTGAAGATTAAAAAACAATAATAATAATAATAATAATAAAAACTTAAGTCAGAAAAACCTGAAAAAGTAGAGAGAAGAAATAGTCAGGAATGAGGGCAAGAAACTTAGGATGTTGACTTTTTATTTCATATTTTAAACTTTTAAATTGATCATTTTGACCTTTTCTCTCATATTGTGACCTTTTAGGTTCACAATTTTTCATTTTAAATCATATTGTGACCTTTTAAACTCCTAACTTTGACTTTAAATCCCATATTTTCACTTTTTAAACTCCTGATCTAGAATTTTATCTCATATTTTGACCTTTTAGAGTCACTATTTTGAATTTTATTTTCTATTTTGACCTTTAAAACTCTTGATTTTGTATTTCATCTCTTATCTTGACCTTTAAACTCTTGATTTTAAGTCTCTATCTCATATATTTGCCTTTTAAAACCTTTTTTGACTTTGAATTTTGTATTTTGACCTTAAGGACTTATAAAGTTGACTTTTTATCTCAGATTTTGAGCTTTTAACCCATTTATTTATTTATTTTTATTATTTATTTGACATGGACACACAGTCACATTGATGCTGTGATATTTAATCATTTTGACTTTATTTTTAGAAATCTTAAAATCCTTTATCATCACTGTTTAATTCTCCCTGTAACTCATGACCTGTGAAAACACGGTTGAGAGTTTTTGGTAAATCTTGACCCTGTTAGGATCTCAGGTTAGACCTAAATTCAGATTTCGGCCCCTGCTGTGATTGAGTTTGACACCCCTGATTAAAACTATCAGACATAGATCCTTTGTTGGGGTCTTTCCCGGCTCCAGTCGTCATTTAATTGATTCATTTCTCCACCATATTAATAGAAAAAGCATCTCTGGGAGGATAAGACTAAGGCTGTCTTTAATTGTTAATTACGGCTGTATCTCCCAGCCTTACTCCCACAACACAGCTTGATTGAGTGATAACACCGAGGGCGGGATTGCCTTGCAGCAGGGTCGCTTTGAATTGAATTCTGATGTATTAAAATGCCTTCTTTCTGTACTAAAACCACCCAGTTTAATATGGAGAGCCAAGCCATTTGCAGAGAAAAGGCAGAGAAAATACTATTATTATGGACACGCTAGAGTGCCCTGTGATGGTTCTGGATCTGACTACTGACCGGGGGATTAATACATTTTTTTCTGCATATTCGCTGATTGCAACATCCATAAAGCCAAATATGAAACTGATGAAAGGCTTAATGAGCAAAAACGCATTAGCCAACATTAATCAGGAAAAGAGAGCTCATTATTCCTCGCTGTCTTTACCACTATGGAAGATTCACAGTATGTTTGATTGAGTGTGATACTGCCAGTGATATCCAATCAGCAAATCTTTCACTGAGTCACAGCTCTGCAGCATTTAACACCTTTCCTAACAGGCACACAACAGGAGTGGAGACGACCAGAACCTGAAATAAAGCCAAATGAATGAGGCGGTACCTGTCCTGTTGATGTAGAGGAGACACAAGCCTTTTTAAAGAGCTCTCTATTTTCTTTTTTCCGCAGTATTTCAGTTTTTACTGCACACAAATCGTGTTAGTTACACCCAGGGCTCATCAACACAGGAGTTAACAGTCCAGGGAATAATATTTTCACTGGGAAATGCCCTTGAACTGGGTTTGTTTACTTCAGTCGCGTTCATTAGCTTGTAGAAAACTTTCCTTCTTTCACGGCCGATGCTAAGCGCCCCGAGGAGGAGTGGCAGGCAGAGAGCACGAGCAGTTAGAGAGATGAAGCCAGAGGACACGAGTTGAAGAATGCATGTTTCATGGAAACGTACATGAAGACACAAATTTCACACCAAAATAAAAGCTGAACAAACCCTCCAGCTTCCCAGGGTTGATACTAACTTTACTTTAAAGGGGCTCCATGTAGGATTTTTGCTTTAAAACTTCCCACTTTTGAGTATATAATGGTGCGCATTTTATCCCGATGTGAAGAATGAGGCTCTTTATGTCTTCCTTGTTTGCCTGTATAAGCCTGTGGAGTCGTTTCTCTGTGAAGAATTTGGGCTGAATTTTCTGCAAAATCTCAACAGAAGTGACGTCGGGTACCGATGGAGAAGGCTGCTTCTGCGAGTAAACGACAGGCTAGCTCAGCCCAAACACCCACACAAACTCAGAGAAAACATAAAAAAAAAACTAAGATAGTTTTATCTGCTGAAGCCCGTCAAACTAAAGAGAGTGTGACCAACGCGGGGGAAATGGAGGATAAATATCAGTGGAGCATTTGAGAAATGGAGGGAGCTACGCTCGGGATAAATACCGATCCAGAGATGGCCGTCTTTCTGTTGAAAATGTAAGGCATGACTCCGGACCATGAAATACAGTGTAATGTTATATGGTTATTATGGTTAGTGGTTACATCCACTTCATATCTCCCTCAGTGAGCAAAGAAACAACGGTGGTGGACGGCTCCTATCCCTGCGCTGCAGAACAGAAAGACTTAGAAAATCTTTCATACCATCAGCTGTTAGACTTTATAATTCTACAGTAAACAGATGAGAATCCCAGACGATGGAATTTCTCTTCAGGGATAAATGAAGTTCTTGTATTGTATTGTATTATGTTATATACCTTATAAACCATATGCTACATCACGTTAGCTTGCTTACGAAGATGCTATCCAAACAACGAGAACGTCACGTTGCTCATTCAGTGTTTTCTGGATAATATTGCATCTTTTTCTTGCTTCCTGGCACTGGACTCAACTTACTGAGTTTATTAGTACTTAGTTTGTAAAATATCTTCAACACATAATGTCAGCTATCTGATATCTGCGGTCGAGGCACCATTATCAGAGCTAAGCGATGTTAGCCCTGTAGCTTCTGCTCTAAAACGCGTCCCATTCAATACACTTTACACACGTAAAAAGACAATAAAATTGGTCAATGCTGCACTAAGTAGTGAAGTTGTTCATTCACAGCAATGGTCGCGAAAATATTGTCCTTTTTTAATCGCCTCATATGAACCAGTATTTACTTTTGTGCCGTGTCCGTACTAGAGGTTCAAATATACTTTATTCATTTTCATTTTTAGTTGGTGGAACTTTTAAGTGTGACTTCACTTACCTCCTCTGTAGACATGATGCTGGTAAATCACCTTGGTCTGCGTGTGTATCAGCTGATAAACCAGAGGCTCGTTCATGAGCAAGGAGCGCGCCGTCGTGGACGAGCAGCACAATGTTGTTGTAGTTTGCCTAATGGCCGGCGGTGTCGCTACACTGATATTTTTCTAAATCTTACATAGAGCCCCTTTAATCACCAGAAAGGTGACGACAGGTGGAATGAAGGGAGCGTGAATCTGTCAACAAAGGTTAGCTGAACTGATCACCTGTAGGTTCTGAGTGTACAGATGCAGGCTGAGGGTGACACTGATGTGTCGAGCTTGGAGATTCCTCCCAGGTTCAGTAAAAACTTCTCACATGGATCTGTAGAGGCTCAAACAGAGGCACAAGGTTACATCTGATAAAGTGTTGAAAAAGCCTCCAGTGTCTATTTTTGGGTTTCCTTTTGTGTTTTTTTTTTTATGAAACCCTGAAGCTTAGTTTTGCAGTCTGTTTCTTGCCAAAATATTTCATCCTTTAGTGCTTTTTAGTTTTTAGAAATGAAGAAATTTCTTATTTTTATTATCTATAGTAGGCTTCTTGAACTTTTCTATGCGATCGAGACCCTAATCTGACAAAATTTCTTACAATTCTTGTATCTTACCATGGCCAATATCAAAAATATTAATAAAAAGATGCTAGGATTTCTGTAACAGCTGCCTTATTATAGAAATGGGAATTGTTATAATGGAACTGTTGGGCAGGAGAGTCGGTAGAGTCGGTTATCTAACACTTGGAAGGTCGTGGGTTCGATCCCCAGTTCCTGCAGTCACATGTTGATGTGGGCTGCTACCATGATGGTTGGGTGCAAGTGTGTATGAATGTATCTGAATAGTGATACTGACAGCCAATTCCTCATAGCAACCTCTGCCAGTAGTGTGTGAATGTGTGAGTGAAAGGGTGTGAATGTGTGAGTGAAAGGGTGTGAATGTGTGAGTGAAAGGGTGTGAATGTGTGAGTGAAAGGGTGTGAATGTGTGAGTGAAAGGGTGTGACCTGCAGTGTAAAGGAGCTTTGAGTATTCAGGCGACTAGAAACTACAAGCTCAAGACCATTTACTGTCTAAAGATGATTATATCGAAGATGAAAGACTTTGCACACTTAGTGTCTTTTTGTAATGTCACAAAGAAATGCAATCTTACACTGTGTCAATCATGTTTGCACGCTGGCTCTCTGACTGAACAGGTGAGATTTTCTGCACATTTCCACATCCATCCTACTCATTTAAATGGGTGATTGTTTTACTTTTGTTTTCTCTCTCCCTCGCACTGAAACGCCACTTTCAACGCTGTGTTTTGCCCATAGATAAACTTTATTGTCTCAGATAGTGAGAAATTTGTCTTGTGCTCTCAGAGCCGCCCCTGATATACTTCTCATCCAACCACAATCAAACTCACTCTATCCAGATGGTGCGATTTATCTGAATAGGTGAAATGAAATAGGAGTAGATGAGTAATGAAGAGTAGCAAGGCTATTTTTAAAATGTAAGGAGTAGGAAGTACAGACAATTACTTGAAAATGTAAGGAGAAGAAGTAAAAAGTATCCTGAAAAATAATTACTCCAGTAAAGTATAGATACCCAAAATTTCTACTTAAGTAAGGAAACAAAGTATTTGTACTTAGTTACTTGACACCTCTGGATTTCAACCATGGTCAGAAATACCGATGTGAAAAGACACACTCTATCCTCAGCTTGGCACAGCGCCGTGACTCATGAGCTTGTGCAAATCTATGAAATCATGTCAGGAGTGATGGACTCAGTGTTTTCTATTTATTAGAAGTGAAAGAGTCACAAAATCATCTTCGCTGCTTCATGTCTTTGCAACACAAGACCGCCCATCTCATATTGCAGATTATCACAATGAATAAGAGCGTGGTACTCAGTGTGCAAAGTTTGTGTGCCTGTCATATGTCATTATGGATTCAAACACATCTGAAACTAACAGATCTTAACCTGATATAGAAAAAAAACCCTAGAAAGATTCAAATAAGAACTCACCTGTGAGCTTTTTCCCTTATGGACTGTCTTATTTGCATGCTTCTTCCATACTTTGATCCAAGCATTTCCCCCTTCACCACCCAAAGCAGATATAATAGGACTTCTAGTGTTATGCACAGCAGGAGTAGTCTCTCTGAGGATCTAATGCATCTGATGGAGTAACGCTGGAGTTGATTGAAAGCCCTGAGCAGATGCTGAAGGAAACTTGTCTGTCTGTCAGTCACTCAGACTCAGCTGTGTTTAAAAACCTGGGTACTTAAAAGGGACAGCGCCAAAGCCTAGATCCTTAATAATGAACAGTATACTTATTCTACATTAGCATAATAATTCTCACAGGTTCTTAACAAACTTCTATCGTTCTCTGCTCGCTTTGATCAGACCTCTCTGACAACTTCAGGTGCTTATGCTGACACACAGAGATATTAGGCCTTCTTACTCCTTGGTACCCATCTTCCCTGGTTAAAATACCAAACATGCAGCACTTCCCTCCACCTCCACCTCCACCCTTGAATCCCTTTTTATGTTCTGAGTCTACGTTCCCAGAGGCGGGATTATCTTCACTCCCTTAACCCTCTCTGGTTGAGCTGGGTGTGTGACTGTAGGGATGATGCACCAGAACCTTAATTCCAAATCTACTCTGCACACATCCTACATTCAAATAATAACACGTTCCTCTTCTGCACCTTATTTCCATCATGCACTGCTTCTTTTGATCATCTCATGGTGACATTTTTAGCCGTGCAACATACCGGTAGTTATATTTGCACACTTTCAACTTCAGACCTCAGGATCTCTTAAAAAAGGGGTGTCAAACTCAGTCACAGCAGGGGCCAAAATCTGAATTCAGGACTAACCTGAGGGCCTAACAGGGTCCAGTTTTAACCAAAAACTCTCAACTATGTTTTCACAGGTGATGAATTATAGGGAACAGTAAACAGTGATGTTAAAGGATTTTAAGATTTCTAAAAAATAGTCAAAATGATTTAATATCACAGCATCAATGTTACTGTGTGTCCATGTTAAATAAATGCTAAATAAATAAATAAATGAGTTAAAGGCTCAAAATCTGAGGTACAAAGTCAACTTTATAAGTCCTAAAGGTCAAAATACAAAATTAAAAGTCAAAAAAGGTTTTAAAAAGGCAAATATATGAGATAGAGACTTACAGTCATGAGTTTAAAGGTCAAGATGTGAGATAAAATACAAAATCAAGAGTTTCAAAGCTCGAAATAGAAGATAAAATTCAAAATAGTGACTCTAAAAGGTCAAAATATGAGATAAAATTCTAGATCAGTAGTTTAAAACATGAAAATATGGGATTAAAAGTCAAAGTTAGGAGTTTAAAAGGTCACAATATGAGAGAAAAGGTCAAAAATGATGAATTTAAAAGGTGAAAATATGAAATAAAAGTCAAAATCCTAAGTTTAGGTCATAATCTTAGGATGCAAAATGAAAATATGAAATGAAAATGGTCAGTGGACTAAAGTATAATCTATTTTTCTGTCCAAACCAATAAACAAAAAAGGCACTCTTTTTCCTTTTTTCGTTCTCGACCAAAAGCGAAAAAAACAAAGAAACAGAAGCACGTGACCATGAGGTAAATGGACTCCGTACCAAAATAAAATCCAAACTTATTAATTAATAATAACAAAAAATAAGTTACGTTAAATAGCGCTTTTATTTTTGAACAATGTTACAGTGTTTATTTTGTACACCATTAGGCTCATGATGATAATTTCAAGAAATAAAAATTAAAAATATATTAAAAAAAATAATATTGTGAAAAGTTTAGTGTAACTTATGTTTTTATTAGTATTAATTTATAAGTTTGGATTTTATTTTGGAAGGGAATCATTTACCTCGTTGTCACGTGCTTCCATTTCTTCGTTTCCAGACCTAAAACGGCAAAACGAAAAAGGGAAAATCCAAAAACTAATATCGGGCTGTTTTTTGTTTTGTTTTTTTGTTTTTTGTTCAGAAAACTGATTAAACTTTAGTTCCCTGACTGAAAACACAAATTAATTTCTTTCCCTCATTCCTGACTATTTCCAGTCTCTACTTTTTCAGATTTTATGACTTAACAAGGTTTTTTTCTTTTTTTAAATCTTCAAGGTTAAATTTACATTTTTATACTGGAGGAAATCTGCAGACCTCATTCAGGGGAGCCACTTCTAATCAAAATATGAAATGATCTTCTTGGCCGGGTAAAACTGCACCATGGGTCACATTTGGCCCCCGGGCCTTGAGTTTGACACCTGTGATTTAAAGAATCTTATAAAATGCCTGCTGACATAGAATGTTCATTAAAACACTTCAACATGGTTGACTTTTTCCAGTCTTACAAGAACCTTTAACCAACAATGCACTCCTTAGAAAAAACCTTCCTGATTTAGCAAAACAAATGTGCAAGAAAAACATTTCACCTACAAGTAAGCCGTTGCAGAGTGCACGCAAAGCAAAAACTCAGTGCTTGCACAGCATATTGCTGCTGTATCCCACTTGTATGCCACTTAACATATTCTGTATTGCACCAGTGGTGGTTCTGACATGCTTTTCCAAGTTTCTGCCTGCTAAATGTTAAAATCAAACTCGGCTTATATACTCTAGTGTGCAGGATTCAGCAGGGATTCTCTCCAAAACAGCGTGACAACAATTACAGACACTTCAGCATTTAAGAGCCAAGGGAAGTTCCAAACAAAAAGTCAGAGATAGGCCCGAGGCATTTAGTGTCCCCACGAGACACAATCCATTCCTCAAGCACACACCAGGCTTTAACAAAATGATGTGGATTTCAAAAGGAAAGTTTTGCAGAGTCTCATATAGACTGGCTATTCACAAGTTCCTTATGTTTCTGCAATTCAAGCGATACAAAAAGTACAAGCTGGAAAACTCCACTCACCAAGAGGCTGTCCAGCGATGATTCGAGCATTCTCCCCCGCCACAGCTGCCCGGGCGTTCCTCTCATTCAAATACTGTACGAAGGCATACCCCTTGTGCACGGAGCAACCCACAATCTTGCCATATTTGGCGAAGATGACCTCTATGTCGGTCTTCTTGACAATGGCTGTGTTGAGGTTGCCGATAAAGACTCTTGAGTTGAGGGAGCGTGGGTCATTCTTGTTGGTCACGTTGCTGGTTTGGGTTTTACCAGTCATTCTCCTCCAGTTGCCCTCCTGGGATACAGACAGAGAGGGAGGGGAGGACAGGCCTTTAAAAGTTTTGGAAATGTTATTGCCAACTAAGTCTGATAATAAAATCAGGAGTCTAAAATTCTACAACATTAGATAGTAAAAGATCAGATTGTTAAAGGTTTTTGTTTTATTTTTGATTGATGTAAGGGGCCTTTTTGTGCCCCAAGATGTAAGAAATAAATAAAGTGGAATATCTGTTTTTAATTTAATATTAAAAGAACCACTAAGCTGCCCTTTACTTCATGTATTATTTTATAAAAATACCCATCAGCTGTAAATATTGGCCTATATCAACTGTAAATGTTGGCCTACATCTGCTGTAAATGTTGACCTATATCAGCTGTAAATATTGGCCTATATCAGCTGTAAATATTGGCCTACATCAGCTGTAAATATTGGCCTATATCAGCTGTAAATGTTGGCCTACATCAGCTGTAAATATTGACCAATATCAGTTGTAAATATTGACCTATATCAGCTGTAAATATTGACCAATATCAGCTGTAAATATTGACCTATATCAGCTGTAAATATTGGCCTATATCAGCTGTAAATGTTGGCCTACATCTGCTGTAAATATTGACCTATATCAACTGTAAATATTGGCCTATATCAGCTGTAAATGTTGGCCTACATCTGCTGTAAATATTGACCTATATCAACTGTAAATATTGACCAATATCAGCTGTAAATGTTGGCCTTTGTCAGCTGTAAATGTTGGCCTACATCTGCTGTAAATGTTGGCCTATATCAGATGTAAATATTGGTCTATATCAGCTGTAAATATTGACCTATATCAGCTGTAAATATTGGCCTATATCAGCTGTAAATATTGGCCTGTATCAGCTGTAAATCTTGGCCTGTATCAGCTGTAAATATTGGCCTATATCAGCTGTAAATATTGGCCTGTATCAGCTGTAAATATTGGCCTGTATCAGCTGTAAATATTGGCCTATATCAGCTGTAAATGTTGGCCTATATCAGCTGTAAATATTGGCCTATATCAACTGTAAATGTTGGCCTATATCAGCTGTAAATAGAGACCTATATCAGCTGTAAATGTTGGCCTATATCCGCTGTAAATATTGGCCTATATCAGCTGTAAATATTGGCCTATATCAGCTGTAAATAGAGACCTATATCAGCTGTAAATGTTGGCCTATATCCGCTGTAAATATTGGCCATTGTCAGCTGTAAATACTAGCCTATATCAGAAGTAAATATTGACCTATATCAGCTGTGAATATTGGCCTATATCTGCTGTAAATGTTGGCCTATATCAGCTGTAAATATTGGCCTATATCAGCTGTAAATATTGGCCTATATCAGCTGTAAATATTGGCCTACATCAGCTGTAAATATTGGCCTGTATCAGCTGTAAATATTGGCCTATATCAGCTGTAAATGTTGGCCTTTGTCAGCTGTAAATATTGACCAATATAAGCTGTAAATGTTGGCCTATATCAGCTGTAAATATTGACCTATATCAGCTGTAAATATTGGCCTGTATCAGCTGTAAATATTGGCCTATATCAGCTGTAAATATTGGCCTGTATCAGCTGTAAATATTGGCCTGTATCAGCTGTAAATATTGGCCTATATCAGCTGTAAATGTTGGCCTATATCAGCTGTAAATATTGGCCTATATCAGCTGTAAATAGAGACCTATATCAGCTGTAAATGTTGGCCTACATCTGCTGTAAATGTTGGCCTAAATCTGCTGTAAATATTGGCCTATATCAGCTGTAAATATTGGTCTACATCAGCTGTAAATGTTGGCCTACATCTGCTGTAAATGTTGGCCTATATCAGATGTAAATATTGGCCTGTATCAGCTGTAAATATTGGCCTGTATCAGCTGTAAATATTGGCCTATATCAGCTGTAAATATTGGCCTGTATCAGCTGTAAATATTGGCCTATATCAGCTGTAAATATTGGCCTGTATCAGCTGTAAATATTGGCCTATATCAGCTGTAAATATTGGCCTGTATCAGCTGTAAATATTGGCCTGTATCAGCTGTAAATATTGGCCTATATCAGCTGTAAATGTTGGCCTATATCAGCTGTAAATATTGGCCTGTATCAGCTGTAAATATTGGCCTGTATCAGCTGTAAATATTGGCCTATATCAGAAGTAAATATTGACCTATATCAGCTGTAAATATTGGCCTATATCTGCTGTAAATGTTGGCCTATATCAGCTGCAAATATTAGGCTATATCAGCTGTAAATATTGGCCTATATCAGCTGTAAATATTGGCCTACACCAGCTGTAAATATTGGCCTGTATCAGCTGTAAATGTTGGCCTATATCAGCTGTAAATGTTGGCCTTTGTCAGCCGTAAATATTGACCAATATCAGCTGTAAATGTTGGCCTATATCAGCTGTAAATATTGGCCTATATCAGCTGTAAATGTTGGCCTTTGTCAGCTGTAAATATTGACCTTTATCAGCTGTAAATGTTGGCCTGTATCAGCTGTAAATGTTGGCCTTTGTCAGCTGTAAATATTGGCCTATATCAGCTGTAAATGTTGGCCTTTGTCAGCTGTAAATATTGGCCTATATCAGGAGTAAATATTGACCTATATCAGCTGTAAATGTTGGCCTTTATCATCTGTAAATGTTGGCCTTTATCATCTGTAAATGTTGGCCTATATCAGATGTAAATGTTGGCCTATATCAGCTGTAAATATTGACCTATATCAGCTGTAAATATTGGCCTATATCAGCTGTAAATGTTGGCCTTTGTCAGCTGTAAATGTTGACCTAAATCAGCTGTAAATGTTGGCCTATATCAGCTGTAAATGTTGGCCTATATCACCTGTAAATGTTGGCCTTTATCAGCTGTAAATTTAGACGTATATCAGCTGTAAATGTTGGCCTATATCAGCTTTAAATATTGACCTATATCAGCTGTAAATATTGGCCTATATCAGGAGTAAATATTGACCTTTATCAGCTGTAAATGTTGGCCTATATCAGCTGTAAATGTTGGTCTATATCAGCTGTAAAAATTGGCATATATCAGCTGTAAATGTTGGCCTATATCAGCTTTAAATATTGACCTATATCAGCTGTAAATATTGGCCTATATCAGGAGTAAATATTGACCTTTATCAGCTGTAAATGTTGGCCTATATCAGCTCTAAATGTTTGCCTTTGTCAGCTGTAAATGTTGGCCTATATCAGCTCTAAATGTTTGCCTTTGTCAGCTGTAAATATTGGCCTATATCAGCTGTAAATGTTGGCCTATATCAGCTGTAAATATTGACCTATATCAGCTGTAAATGTTGGCCTATATCAGCTGTAAATATTGGCCTATATCAGCTGTAAATGTTGGCCTATATCAGCTGTAAATGTTGGCCTATATCAGCTTTAAATATTGACCTATATCAGCTGTAAATATTGGCCTATATCAGCTGTAAATGTTGGCCTATATCAGCTGTAAATGTTGGCCTATATCAGATATAAATGTTGGTCTATATCAGCTGTAAAAATTGGCCTATATCAGCTGTAAATGTTGGCCTATATCAGATATAAATGTTGGTCTATATCAGCTGTAAAAATTGGCCTATATCAGCTGTAAATATTGACCTATATTGGCTGTAAATATTGACCTATATCAGCTGTAAATGTTGGCCTATATCAGCTGTAAATATTGGCCTATATCAGCTGTAAATATTGGCCTATATCAGCTGTAAATGTTGGCCTATATCAGCTGTAAATGTTGGCCTGTATCAGCTGTAAATGTTGGCCTATATCAGGAGTAAATATTGACCTATATCAGCTGTAAATATTGACCTATATCAGCTATAAATATTGGCCTATATCAGGTGTAAATATTAGTCTATATCAACTGTAAATATTGGCCTGTATCAGCTGTAAATATTGGGCTATAATAGCTGTAACTATTGGCCTATATCAGCTGTAAATATTGACCTATATCAGCTGTAAATGTTGGCCTAAATCAGCTGTAAATATTGGCCTATATCAGCTTTAAATATTGACCTATATCAGCTGTAAATATTGGCCTATATCAGCTTTAAATATTGACCTATATCAGCTGTAAATATTGGCCTATATCAGCTGTAAATGTTGGCCTATATCAGCTGTAAATGTTGGCCTATATCAGATATAAATGTTGGTCTATATCAGCTATAAATATTGGCCTATATCAGGTGTAAATATTAGTCTATATCAACTGTAAATATTGGCCTATATCAGCTGTAAATATTGGGCTATAATAGCTGTAACTATTGGCCTATATCAGCTGTAAATATTGACCTATATCAGCTGTAAATGTTGGCCTAAATCAGCTGTAAATATTGGCCTATATCAGCTGTAAATGTTGGCCTATATCAGCTGTAAATATTGGCCTATATCAGCTGTAAATATTGGCCTATATCAGCTGTAAATGTTGGTCTATATCAGCTGTAAAAATTGGCCTATATCAGCTGTAAATATTGACCTATATTGGCTGTAAATGTTGGCCTATATCAGCTGTAAATGTTGGCCTATATCAGCTGTAAATATTGACCTATATCAGCTGTAAATGTTGGCCTATATCAGCTGTAAATATTGGCCTATATCAGCTGTAAATATTGGCCTATATCGGCTGTAAATGTTGGCCTGTATCAGCTGTAAATGTTGGCCTATATCAGCTGTAAATGTTGGCCTATATCAGGAGTAAATATTGACCTATATCAGCTGTAAATATTGACCTATATCAGCTATAAATATAGGCCTATATCAGGTGTAAATATTAGTCTATATCAACTGTAAATATTGGCCTGTATCAGCTGTAAATATTGGGCTATAATAGCTGTAACTATTGGCCTATATCAGCTGTAAATATTGGGCTATAATAGCAGTAACTATTGGCCTATATCAGCTGTAAATATTGGCCTGTATCAGCTGTAAATATTGGCCTATATCAGCTGTAAATATTGGGCTATATCAGCTGTAACTATTTGCCTATATCAGCTGTAAATATTGGTCTATATCAGCTGTAAATATTGTTTAAATTTTATTATCATGACAATTATAATGGCAATTGCACCACTTTGAAATACATCATTTTGGCAAAAGACAGTTTAGTCCTTTCCGATAACTTTATCGTGGTGATATTAATCTGAACAATCAACCCTTTATTGTCAGTTTGACTTCAAATCTGATAAAAAGGGGTAATTTTTTAACAAGATCAAAAATAGCTGCATTTAATTGTCTTTATCCATACAAGTATACATCATGCAACATTTCTTATTTATTTATGCAATACAAACAATTGAAGGCATCTTGTAAACATGATTGAATGAGTTTAGGCTGACTCAGTTTTGTTGATGAAGGCGTTTCTTAATGAAGGGTTACCCTATCTAACTCACGTACAAGGTCACTAGCCGGCCAGCTGCTTACCTCAGCCATTTTTTTCTCCGGCTGAAACACTCGCGCTGAACGGCTGAGCGAGAGAATTAAAGAGAGCAACAGTATGTGAATGTCGCAGCGCTTCCCTCTGCTTTGTGAGAGAGCAAACACAGCGGCTGTCAGTGGGGAAGCTTCGCTATCTCAATATGCATATTGTTGCATCCCTAATGCTTTGTGTGCCGTTTCACTGATCACAGAATGCGGAGGCTGTAATTCATGTTACAGTTTTATTCAGACTTTTTTAGGGCTGTCAACTTATCAGCGTACATTAGCTTCAGCTTTCAGAGGTCTCCTCTACAATTATACGCCTGTGACCTTTTCATAACGTGATGTTGGGTTTTATGAAAGATGACTGGCTGCATGATCACACAAATTACATCTCCCAAGGAAAGGATGCACTGTTGAACAATTTCAGATATGCATTTAATTACAGTTATTATAAAATAGATGGATCATTCACCAATAGCTGCTGAGAAATCCCACATGATTCTTTCACATTGATTTTCATTTTTATTCATGCACTTTATTTAATACTTAAGGCTGCAGAAATCCTGGTTTGTATTTTTATTCCAAAAAGAGTTAATGTATTTAATATTATGAAGAAAACATTGAATAATCAATATGTTCCTCCTTTGAGTGTCTGTCCCTGACACACCATGATAACTATTCAGCTTTGAGACGAAGAACCTGAATAATGGAGCCAATCCTCTGTAAATAGGATTAGTAACCATGGTAACACCAATGCTGCTGTTGTTGGGATATGACGTGGATTCACTCATGCACACATATTTCATCTGTAGCAGTCTTCCCCCCTTTATACAACTTTGTTTTCTATGTAAAGAGGCTGCAGCTCCTCTGAGCCTCTCTGATGCGGCTGCCCCAGTCCTCAGAATCTGTTATTTCAGTCGTACTTATAGCAGTTAAAGAAAGGCATCTAATACAATGAGTATGAATCAAGCAATCTAATATCATATTCATAAGCCCAGCTATAATGCTGTTTACACAGTGAGATCATGGCTGCCACCAGTACACTAAAAATGTTTTTTGTATCCAATAACATAATTTAAAACCATACTCAAAGAAACTAACGAAGCATTATAGATTATTATAGTCGGTACATTTATTCTATATGACCTGGTTTTTAACAGTAAATGTTGCAACATAAAAAAAAAGAAAAATTGTAGTAAATTCTACCCAGAAACATCGGTATATGCTGCAAGAAGTGCATGCATCATTGCTTCTTCTGTTCCTTATGCTGTTGCTGGATTAACTGGTGTGACAGTAGGCGGGTGAACCTTTATACACATTAAATAAACTGAAATAAAATCAATATTTTCATCTAATTAACATTTAATAGCAGGGTTGTCGATCTCAATCACAGCAGGGGCCAAATTCTGGATTCAGGTCTAACCTGAGGGCCTATCAGGGTCAACATTTAACCAAAAACTGCCAACCTCATTTCACCAGTAATAAAATATGGGGAAAAAAACTGATGATAACTGAATTTGAAATTTAAAAAGTTAAAAAAAAAAAAAAAGTTTAAAGGCTCATAACCTGAAAAAAGTGAATTTATTAGTTCAAAAAGGCCAAAACATGAAATTGAAATTGCAAAAATGATGTTTGTAAAGGCAAATATATTAGAAAGAAAGTCAAAATCAGGAGTTTAAAAGGTCAAAATATGAAATAAAAATTGTAATCATGAAATTAAAAGTCAAAATATGATTCAAATTTTAAATTTTGAGTCTAAAAGGCCAAACTATGGTCGTATGAAGTCAAAGTTAGGAGTAACAATACAAAATAATTAGTTAAAAGGGTCAAAACATGACTTGAAAATTATGAATCTAAAAGCTCAAAATATTATAAAAGAAGTCAAAATTATGAGTTGAAATGCTCAGAGTATGGAATAAAATGTCAAATTCCTAGTTCTGAGTCCTAATTATGAGATGCAAAATTGAAAATATGAAATTAAAACACAAATACATTTCTTTTCCTTACATTCCTGATTTTATGTAATAATTTTCCTCCTTACTTTTTCAGATTTTGTGGCTTAAAGGGATATTTCAGGATTTTTGAAGTTGGGTCGTATGAGGGGCTTGGCTATAGTGATAGCATTAGCCTCCAATGATTTCCGTGTAATTTGATCCTGTTGTTATTACGAGCTTGGAGAGAGCCGGCGCATAGCAGCTGTAGATGGGAACAGGTTGTCCACGTAAATTAAAGAGTTTTACGAAAAAATGGGCCAAGGAAATATGTTGGCTCACCTGTGCGCTGTGTCGAAAATGTACACAGCGCTTTATTTCTCCTAAAACCCCCCTCTGTGTCAGGCACTAACTTACCATGCAGCTTTTGCCATTTTGTATCCTTCCGCCTCCGCTCACTGTTTCCTTCACGCATCCGCCGGTCAGCTGTGTGGATTGCAGTGTAGCGGGGTCAAGCATCGGTTACTACAACACATTTTTGGGTTTTTTAATCTGTTTTCTTTAGATTCAGAGAACGCCGCGTACGTGCATTTATCCAGACTGTTTAAACAAGCACACCTCCTGGACACCATACATATCAGCCATTAGAGGAAAAGGCGACAGTCATAAGCTTACCTGGATGACAAATTTCCATTCAGCCCTTCAAGTCGGGGTCTGTTTTTCCCATTTATCTTCGGAAAGTTGAAGAAGGTCTGCAAAACACCGGCGATTAGGAAGGGGACTCTGGATGGGGTGTGATGCAGACTGCAGGCGTCTGTGAGCCACTTTCCTCTGATTCAGTGATGTCCTGAAGAAGTGTCACAACTAAGTCCCACTCATGACAACAGCAGCTCTCTGAGTGGGTTGGCATGGATTCACATTTTCCACACCTACACCACCAGGTAACTCGGGATCTCTCCTGCTCTAAAATTTCAAATGAAGGTTCTCTGGTCTCTCTTTCAGCTCGCTGTATAAGTCTGGTCTGTATCCATCTGTGTAAGTTCTTCTTCAGTGTACTCCGGTTCATACAAATATCCTCTCGTATCCACAGTAAACGGCACATCATCATCACTCATGCCAAAATCGCTCTTTATCTTTTTTTTAGCTTGATGGGGTGTTATTATTCCTGAAGACCGCAGACCCACACAGCTGACCGGCGGATGTGTGACGTAAACAGTGAGTGGAGGCGGAAGGATACAAAATGGCAAAAGCTGCATGGTAAGTTAGTGCCTGACACAGAGGGGGTTTTTGGGAGAAATAAAGCGCTGTGTACGTTTTCGACACAGCGCACAGGTGAGCCAACATATTTTCTTGGTCCTTTTTTTTTCGTAAAACTCGTTAATTTACGTGGACAACCTGTTCCCATCTACAGCCGCTATGCGCCGGCTCTCTCCGAGCTCGTAATAACAACAGGATCAAATTACACGGAAATCATTGGAGGCTAATGCTATCACTATAGCCAAGCCCCTCATATGACCCAACTTCAAAAATCCTGAAATATCCCTTTGACAAGGATATTTTAAATCATCAAGGATAAGTTCACATTTTTACACTTGAGTAAATCTGCAGACCTCAGACTGATGGGACAGTTAGAACAGAAATACACTATGTAACTTTAAAAACTCACATTGTAAAATTTGCTAGAATTGTCATGAGATGCACTCAGATGCTTCAAACAACTTCTCAGACACACAATATACCTTTGTCCTGCATGACTGATTGTGCCTTTTCTCAACCACAGACCAATTCATGAGAGTTGTACTCACAAGTGTATAAACTGGGTAGCTGAGTGAAATATTGGGATGGGATAAATTGTTGACTGAAAACGTGTAGGCGCGTACAGCTCTTCAGGAGGAATGGCAGGCGATCCCACAGAGACAGATTAATGACCTCATAACATCTATGCCTCTGAGAGTGGAGGTCATACCAGATACTGAAATTTGGACTTGTATGAATGGGTGGTACTGTCAACTTTTTATTGCGTGATTGAATAAACTGTTTCCTTGATTCCTGATTTTTGTGTGTATGTCTCCTACAAGATGTGTGCAATAAGAACAATAACTATAATTGGAAATATAGTTCATGAATTACAAGTAGTATATTCATGAATTTCAGTGTGCGTTTTTAAAGTTACTTAGTGTGTCATATGATCCTGCTGGCTGGATTTAACTATTCCTTGAGTTTAAGTTTGACACCCCTGTTTTATAGTAAACACATTAATTCCTTCCAAAATAAATGGAACTTGAGATCAGTCCCTTTCACCTTTACTGCAGCCAGCCACAAGGGGGCGTTTGAGATGTATTAGCTACATGTTTCTGGAACCTTCTTGATGTCTATCCCTGAGCTTAATGCTAATATGATGCTGTAAGTGGACAAAAACACATGCAGTAAACAGATCATCTGTGAAGATTACTGTCTAAGAGAGCCTTATATGGAAAATTGATGCAAGAACCTGAAAGTTTAATCATTACATAATAAGTACATGTTGCCTAATTACAGAACTACTAGTCTGCTTCTTGTCTGATAAGCTGCTAGTTGAAGGTTTTTTTCAAACTTCAAGAAAAAAGCTGAACAATAGCATGCCATATTTTCACCCTCTCAAATTTTCTGAATTTGATAATCCTCTGGGGGCCGGATGGGAAGCCATGAGGGGCCTGATGTGGCCCCTGGGCCTCCAGTTGATGACCACTGATCTACAGTATCTGTGTTGAGCAAAGGGATGCCACCTGATCCCTAGTCATGGACTGCAGATAGAGGGCGCTGACGTTCTGTGTGCTGTTGGAGACACTGGATTAGCATGTGCAGTGTTAGTGTGTATAACTGAAAGTACCGCAGAAACTCGTCCTTTCCCTGGAAGCTTGACGACGCAGTTTCAAAATAAATCAAGTGGTTGTCTTATCAAAACAGATGGAAAGAAATTTTCTAATAATCAGTTTTTCCACATATAGATGATGCTGCAATGAGAAAAAAACTGCGTAGGATAAAAAAAACACTGGGGCAGATTTTCCCAGCATGACCTTGAGCATGGTACTTTTGGTCTAAAAGCTTAAAGAAACTTTAAATGTGTTGCAGTAATCACTGAAGATTGTTTTTGGTTAGTCACTTTGCACCATGAGTGAAGTTACTCAGTAAGGGATGTTCTGCCTGTTGAAATGGACATGATTTATGATAACTGTGCTAAACAAAATTTGGAACCCTTTAGTTCAGAGTTCACATATCTTTCTTTCTCTTAAAACACGCTACTCAGGCTTACCATGGTTGCACCTCATTAGAAGTTTTTGGTGTCTGCCAAAATGATGATGGCCAAAAAGCCCCATTTCTGTCTCATCAGACCACAGAACTTTCTTCCTCTTGACCATGGAGTCTCCCACATGCCTTTCAGCCGACTTGTCGATAATTAATGCTAGTTTTCTTCAACAGTGTGTTTCTCTTTGCCACTCTCCCATAAAGCTCTGACTGCTGAAGAACCCGACAGAGTCTGTGCAGAGGCTCTCCCATCCCAGCTGATGAAGCTTGTAGCTTCTATCAGCACTAATCATGATACTGAATGTTGAGGTTGATTTGCTACCTTAGTATAAAACAACTTTTTTGCCTTTTAGAGCAAAAATACTTTTTGTCATTGATTGAAATTGTCATATCTAACTGTATCATGAGGTATTTTTACATCCCTGTCAGTGTATAACAGAAGAAGTGTCTTGGGAAATGTTATCTCTACTCTCTATGATGCTATTTGAAAAATGGATTAGCATACGGTCTGCTAAAAAGTGTAACATGGGAGTGAAATTAAACACAGACAGAGAGGTGGTTTGATCCCTGTGGGGTTGTTGCTCTGCCCCTGGAGCAGATAAAAGAGGAAACTGTCCAGTCATCCAGGAAATACGAGAGCAGCCATGTGATTTACAGTGCAGAGAATCTCTGTCAGGCATCTATTACACCTGAGACTGAGATCATACGAGACATTCAGCAGCTCATTCATGGATAAACAACATATTATTTCACTTGGCAGCACATGTTTTCAGCATTACATCACCTACGCTATAAAGCTATTCCTCTTTCCCTATGACTCCTCCACACCCGGAGCTATCAGCCATCCATTCACGACTCCTCTGGGCTGGCTCTCTCCAGTCCTGTGATGCCGTGTGTTGTTTTCTGCTGCGTGGGCGTGTGTGGGAATAAACTGATGCTCGCCAATCTTGCAAGTGGCCTTGACATTTATCAGCAGCAGACAGTAAAAATTAACGAGCAACACACACATAACTGAAAATTAACTCCAGTTCAAACCCACAATCTGACATGTTTCCATATTGATGTCTGTGGACAGGTCACGGGAATGTGACCAATCAGAGGAGAGGCACTGAACTGCTCAGATAAATCAGGAGTGGGTAATGGTCATGGACAGCCCCGCCCACAGAACTGACAAACCCAGAGAATGGGACCTCCCCAGTTGTGATTTATTGATGATGTGTGTGTGTGTGTGTGTGTGTTGGATCAGTAGCATTGGAGCTAGCATCCTGGCTAACAGTTACTTCATTTTGAGGCTGGAAGTGTGTCAACCTTTGACTGGGATCAGATGTTGAATTATTTATTTGTGCATTTTTAAACCATTTCAGCACTTTTCTAGACATTTTTCTCTTTGCTACTTTTAACCAAAATTTGCTGCTTTCAACCCATGTCTGTTGCTTTAACCCCATTTTTGCCAGTTTTTGCTACTTTAACCCATTTATGCTGCTTTTTGCCCTTGTTTCCCACTTTCTGCCAACTTGTAGCCAATTTTTGCTGCTTTTAGCAGAATTTACCACTATTTGGTCACTTTCTGCCCATTTTTTTCACTTTTTGGTCAATTGTGGCTAATTTGAGCAATAGCTTCTGGCTACTTTTATGCTATTTTTGCTGCTTTTAGCGCATTGTAGCTAGTTTTTTTGGGCAACTTTTAACCCACTTTTGTCCCTTTTTGCAGCTTGTACCAAATGTTGCTCATTTTTGCTACTTATTTTTTCACGTTTATCCAATTTTTACTGCTTTAACCCATATCTGTTGCTTTGCTGCTTTTTCCCTTATCAGCTTTCTTTCAACTTTAAACCCATTTTTGATGCTTTTTGCTCCTTTTTGGCCACACTTTAGTCAGTTTTTTTCCACTATTTGCTACTTTTTGGCCAATTGTGGCCAATTTCTTAAACTTTATTTTTCCTGTTTTAACCAATTTGCCAATTTTTTCAACTCCATTCATCTCCTACAAACCAACTCCCATTGCTTTCAACCCTAAACCTGTTGCTTTAACCCAAATTCTGAACTTGCGTTACCTTTAACCCATTTTTGCTTTTCGTTTTCTCTTGATTTCCATTTTCTGCCAACATTGTTGTCCATTTTTGCTGCTTTTAGCCAATTTTTGCCATTTCTTGCCACATTTTACCAATTTGTTCCACTGGTCATTACTTTTTTTTTGCGAAGTTTGGCCAATTTTAGCTTCTTCTTTTTGCTGCTTCATGGTAACCTGACATGCCAGATGGATTTGTTTCACACATCCATCTGGGAAGCTTCAGTAGGAAAGGTTTGAGAAAAGGCATAGGCTTTAAAAAAACTTGGAGTGTGATTGGATGAACGTTCTGTCTGTCACATCTTTACGGGCCAATCAGAGCAACAAAACATAAGACGTAGCCGCTACCGAGCTGCACGTGCGCAGCTGCCAAGGCATAATGTGAAACATGGTGACTGTAAACATGTCAGTACTCGACTTTTGTGGTTTTTGAAAAGAAAACAACTCACTGCTGTTCTTTGTTCTTCTTTTAACGGAGAAATGTCATCGAGTTCTGATAAAACTGGCGCTTTAGCAGTATTCACGGTAATGCTTTAACCCATGTTTGTTGCTGCTGCTCTTTGAGAAAAGATAAGATATGCCTTTACTGGTCCCACAAGGGGAAATTCCAAATTCCTTTCCCTTAGTCTTAGGTTTCTATCAACTTTAAACCCATTTTTGATGAGTTTTGCCCCTTTTTGGCCACATTTTACTAATGATTTTTTCCACTATTTGCAAAAATCGGTCACAATTGGCCACAAAGTAGAAACTGAATTTTTCCTGTTTTAACCAGTTTGCTTCTTTTAACCCGTTTTTGCTGTTTTGTTGCCCTTGTTTTTCATTTTCTTCCAACACTGAAATCTATTTTTGGTCCTTTTTGCCAATTGTGACACTTTTTGGCCACATTTAAACAATTGTTTCCACTATTCACCACTTTTTTTTGCCAAATGTGGCCAATTGTAGCTAATTTTTAACCGTATTTTGCTGCTTTAACCCATGCCTGTCGCTTTAATGCATTTTTGATGCTACTTGTTTCTGCTACTTTTAATCCATTTTGCTGCTCTCTTCCTTGTTCAACTCTAAACCCTTATTTGCTGCTTTTTGCCCATTTTTGCTACTTTTTGCCAAATGTGGCCCTTTTTTTCGCCATGTTTCTGCCTTTTTAATCTGCTTTTTGAACATCCAATTCTGCCCATTTTTGCCACTTCAGCCCATTTGTGTCTCTTTTCACATCTGTTCTAGTCTTTTCTGGCATCCTGATGTTTGTGAACATTCTGGCCTGGCTATGAGGTCTTTCCATGGCTCTCTGTGCCCATTTTAACTGTTACATTACCAATAAAAGGGCCATTCTGTTTGAAGAAAAAAGTAGGGATGCACAATACTACCAGTCTGGTATCGGCAGATATCAACAATTACATCTGATATTTTGCCTGAGTATGTCAGCATGTATTGACTGTAAATTTTGTCCATATATACTAATAAATTAGTTTTAGTCTGAACTAACAGACCAATGTCAGGTGAGGTCTTTTTCTTTATTTACCCTCATTCTTTAAACTTTAACATGTTTTTAAGGACTAAAGTTTGTTTCCTTGGTCTTCCTTAAACCTTAAAGTGTCCAAAAGGACTGAAATTATTTGTCCCAAAAGCATATTTAAATATCGGTATTGATATCAGTATCGGCTAAAATGAATCTGTAAATATCGGCATATCAGATATCGGCAAAAATCCAATATCGTGCTAACCTTTCAAAGCAGATGGATACGCTGGTTTCCGTGTTTCTCACTGGTGAATCCATCTTGCAAAGCTCCCGTCTGAACCCCTTGGGTCCGGTTAGAAAGTGACAGGACCAATCAGTGACGAGGGGCAGTACTTTCAGGCGTGGCGGAGTCGTGACATAAACAAGCAGCAACAAGAGGCCGGTGCAGTTATGGCGTAATAGATCAGTGTGGATGCTGCTAAAGCGCCAGTTTTATCAGAGCTTGATGACTTTTCTTCGTTCAAAGAAGAACAAAGAACAGCAGTGAGTTGTTTTCTCAAAAGTCGTGTACTGACATGTCCACAGTCGCCATGGTTCACGTTATGCAGTTCTCTATGGAGTTTACTCAGTAGCGGCTACGTCACGTGTTTTGATTGGCCCGTAAAGATGTGACAGACAGAACGTTCATCCAATCACCCTCCAAGTTTATTTCAAAGGCTCTATCTGTTCCCGGAGAGGTTTCCCAGATAGTGTGAAACAAATCCATCTGGCGTTTCAGGCTAATATCAAGCATCCCTAAAAAAAGTTTTCTTTATGAAGAAGACTTTAAAGTACAAAAGCATGAGTGAATAAAACTCATTTTGTCACTTTGGTAAGAGTGGTAATTACCCAGATAGAAACTAAAATATGGTCATCACAGCTTAACCTTGCAATAGACCATGATTTGGCCGACCCCCATGGCCTCCCCCCGTTTGTCTGGGCCCCAGAAAGCGGTCCCCTTTAATCCCCCTGATAGGCAGCCTTGGTCACGGAGGCTTTTTTCCACTCCCCTGTTATATTTCATGTCGTCTTCTGTTGTTTTCTTTAAAGCTGAACACTAATTTATTCCATCAGTGCTTTTCCTGCTGACCTTGCTGTTTAGTTTATTTACAGCCTCCATTAAGCCGCTCATCCTATGGGTAGATAGCGTCATGAGGAGAAACATGGGAAAACAACACAGGAAGTGATAGGCGCCGGGAGTGTAATTGGCAAAATAATTGTTCTTTGGACTTGACATTTGTTATCAAAATGTGCACAAAGAAGTGCTTCATCCCAGAAGCTGCTTTTAGAAGGAAAACGATGACCTGGTGTTCTATGGCTCGCTCTTTAAAAATGATTACAGCTTCTTCAGCGCTGCCTTTTTGTCGGTAAAGAGCAGAAGACAGATAAGTCCTCATTTACGCCTTTCATGCAGAGGTGGTTGTGTCAGAAGAGGTGCCATATTTTTCAAAAGGTGGATGTCTCCTTTTGGAATGAAACTGCACTCTTCTGGCATCACTTAAAATCCTGGCATACTTTGCTTCTAATATCAAATGAAAAAGCCCCTGAATCTCACGCAGCTAATACAGGAATGAGGCGAAGGTCAGCGGTAAAAAGCACCAAGGTCGTTAGGGTTGACAGGCCCGCCGTGCTGGGAGAGTGGCTGAGTGAAAGGAAAAGGAGTCGCCGTATTACCGAGCTGTTCCTCGCTCTGAGATGCATTGTGCCTCTGCAGACAGGCTTTTAAAAGGTTGTTGTTTGGGTCCGGCCACCTGCCTGATTTATAGACATTTTTTCATGCAGCGAGGGAACTCATTGAATTGATTCCTTTAGTAATTTCCCACCACTCCAGCACTGTACATTTCTCTTCACCACGCCTCAGCCACTCCGCTCTGATTGTTGCCAAGGCAGCTTGACGGGCTGGAGGAGCTGCTCACCGAAACAGAACAGAGAAAAGGTAGTCGGATACACCTTTTCCAATGCTGTCGCTGCCATGTAGCGCAGAGCTAGAATAATTGCTTCATGGATCCCCTCCATTTATATCTTGTCTCAAAATGTGTCTCTCTGCCTGGAAAGCAATGGCAACAACCAGAAAATAAATTCCCTCTATTTGTAAATCAATGCCGCTATTTGTATTGTCGGCTGCAGAGCATTTGCTGAGGTGCAGCCAGCCATAAATTCGTGCACTATTGTGAACCGAGGTCTGAGAGAGAAACCCTTTCTACTCTTTCCTTTCACAGAATGTGGACTCATTTCAGCAGATTTTTAGGTGAATTAGAACTACAGCCTGGTAATTGTGAGCCTCAGAGACCTTACTAACCATTGCTGGTCCTCTGCTGCATGTCTATTAATATGACAGTCACTGAGACCCCCAAAATAACAGACTGAGGACCCCTGCTGTCCCTTGAGGTGGTTAATAGTTGCACACAATTATGCACATTCAAGAATAGCCATGTGCAGCCTTATATCTTAAAGATTTTTGTACAATAATGGGTAAGATATGCAATTTGAAATCATTTAAAATGGTCTTTATTTTTTAGCATATATATATGGAATACATATTTGGTATATAAATATATATATATATATTTAACCCTCGGATCCTGGTATGTCCATTTTGAGGACATTCATCATTTTTATCATCATTATTTTGAGTTGAGAGTCACATTTTTATAGATTGAGGAATCAAATTTGGCCAAAGTTATCATTTTTCTTCATATTAAAAAAAAGCATTGCCCACAGAGCTCTACTGATGCCAAATAGCTCCATCCATCCTTATTTGGCAAAATCTGGACAACAGACTTCCATTAAAAACACGTTTTTTTGACTGTGTGTCTATGGCACCAGGACAACAAATAGCAACCTTTTCTATGCAGTCACTCGATCACCAGGGCTCTAAATTTCACCATTCCACAGTGATCCAGCAGATAGTGCCAGTGCACCATTTTAACCCCTGCTATCAGAGTTCTGCTATCTGGGACTAAGAAAGGGGGACATTTGGACAATTTCAACTTTGCCCTCGCTTCATAGCAAGTGGATGGACATGCATGAGGATGCATGGGTCCTTTCGATCAATAGGAGAGAATATATCATATCTCAAATATGCAGTAAATTTATATATGCACGTAATGAGTGAAATCGCTGTCACATTTTGGTTAGAGGTGGAAATGCACGTGTTTGTGATTCAGATCCTACATATTTTCTCTGATTTTTTTATGCCTGTACATAAAATAATCTTAACATGAACAAATGCATTCGCATGATTTAGTAGAGGAGGAGGCTGGAGAAAAGGATGGTAAAACTGGCGTGTTTTTGGCTCTGACAGACTCATCTGTTTAGCATGGACGCTATCTCACTGAATCACAGTCATAGGCATAGTGGACAATAACTGGCATAAAAAGGGTGTAACTTTGAATTTCTTCTTTCTTTTTTTTAGTGGTCAGGGTTGAAGTTGTTGAAGAGATTTGAAGCAGTGAAAGTAAAAAAAAAGGTGGAAAAAGATTATTTTATTAACACTTATCTGCATGTCTGATTTCTGGACATACTGGCCTCAACCATGCTTAAAATTACATGGGAGCAAGGGATGGTGGAATGTGTGGGCGGAGTTCCCCATAATGCCCTTGGGCAGAGTGTTTATATGTGTTTTATAATGTCTACAAGCCCATTGTGGTGCAGTGATTCCCTCTGTGGTTCTTTTTGTCATGTTTCTGGAGGGTTGTTGTTGTTTTGTTATGTGAGACTCATTTGCACCATGAATGAAGTTATCCACTGAGTTAGAATCATCCCGTGTGACTTGAAGTGTGCTGAAAGGACCCACCATGCCACAGATTATCAAGAGCTGCTGCAGTTTTGTCATATCGCAAAATATTTAACACTTCAAGCATGTATTTTAACTACATGTACAAACGTAAACACTTTAACGTGTTAAACTATATTAGAGTTTTAATACCACTCTCAATCTTGCTGTGTATTTTAATTTATTTTAAAGGTGTGTTTTTTTTTTTTTATCTGATTGTTCTGATTGGCAGTCTATTCTCTTGTTGTTCTTCTTGTAACTGTACTTTTACTTGAATACAATAGTTGTGCACTTTTTCCACCTCTGGTGTAGGTGATGATAGTTTAAACTATCCATCATTATGACAGTGTATTTGGGCTACTTTAGATAACTAGAAAAGCACTCGGAGAGCGCAGACCTCCGCCATTAGCCCTATCTCCCAATAGTGAAGAATTCTTTAAAAAATTCCTGGATCCGTTCCCATGTACCCCCCACCATGGCGTTCGCTGATTACTCCCTCCCCGGTGGGGTGGAAACACAGTGTGGCAAAGCATTGGCTTCACTATGGGTGGACTGTCATGGTGGAAGCATTGCCTGCTGGTGCCAACAGATGCACTGACAGTCTCACCCATGGTCTCACTGGATGACTGGAAGTCATGTCAAAGGGTGAATATTCCTCTATTCCTCCCAGCATTGTGAGTATTCTCACTACAATTCACTGTCTTTCTCTCTGTTACGCTCCGACTCGTCCCCTTGACCGGGCGTGCGTCTTTCAAACTCTATACACTCCAAAACTTTGAATAAAAACACCCAAAAATGCTGCTGGGATTGAAGTTACTCATGTCCGCCATCTCCTGGTGTAAAGTGGTAACAGCGCAGACCTCTGCCATTAGCCATATCTCCCAATAGTGAAGAATCCTTGAAAAAATTCCTGGATCCAGATGGTGATCCGGATCAGTCCAAAAATCTAATCAGTTCTTCCTTATGCCATTTCTGACATTTCCTGAAAACTTAATGAAAATCTGTCCATAACTTCTTGAGTTATGTTGCTAACAAACAAACAAACAAACAAATCCACCTGATCACATGACCTCCTTGGCGGAGGAGATGTTACTTTCAAGGAAAAAACTCAAAATACTCAAGTTTAAAAAATAATTATTTTTAGAGAACAATAATAGAAAGTTTTACTTTAAAAGTTGGTCGTGGTTTTGAACCAAAATTTAGACTTTGGTGGTTTTAAAGTAAAAGAGTTAAAAAAACCTCTTTTCAGTTTAGTTTCATTTAAAGTTTTTGATTTTATAATTTTGTAAATTTATGAATTAATGAATAATGAATATCAGACACTACGTACGGCAGACACCAAACACTGCACATCACACACCATTACCACTGTAAAACAAGGTGGTGGCAGCATCATGCGGTGGGGATGCTTCTCAGCAGCTGGTCCTGACAGGTTTGTAAAGGTGGAGGGTAAAATAAATACAGCAAAGGCACATCCAATAAAAACGGACTTGAAGGAGGGGAATAATTCTGCAGTCACTGTGTTAACTTTATATATCTTTATTTAATTGACGTTACTTTGTAGAATTATGTTTTCGCTTGACATTAAGAGGGTTTTTTTTGTCAAAAAAGGTGAATTATATTGACCATGACTGATTTATAAAATCAATAAAAGGGTGGACACTTTTAACAGGCACTGTACATTATTTTTGATGCAGCCATGTATGTAGACTACAACAGCGGTTCTCAACTGGTCGAGCCTCAGGACCCACCATCAACTTACCAATGAAGGGATCTTTTTGGACCAATCAGGTTTATTTAATAAAAAATATCCCAGTTTGAACCTCAAAAATGCAAAAGATGTCCCACATCATCGACGAGAGGCACAAACGCTTGTTTTGAAAGAGTTTTATTGACATTTTTGACGTCATTTGCGACCCACTGAAAAGGCCTCTGCGACCCACCAGTTGAGAACCACTGCCCTACAACACTGCTGGGGTTTTTTCCTCATAGTCTTAGGAGAGGAACACATCACACATTGGACTTTAATAGAACAGCCTCTTTTGTCAGTTTTCTCTCCTCTTACCTGCAGCAAACCTCATTTCACTTCAAATAGCGTGTGCATGCTTTGCAGCAGCACCTTTCTCCCCCTCACCCTCCTGAACTGAGAAAATTCATTAACTATTAGAAAGCCCAGAGCAGTTATACAATTAGCTAAGATGCAAATAGAGCCATTTCTCACTTGGCCCTCTTTCACCTGCAGTGTGGAGATGTGAGGAAAATGAGGAGGAAGAAAACTCCTGAGTGCCAGTGCAGAGCGTCCACAGGATGATGTATGAGTGGATTTTGTTACCGTCTAGGGGGAATCTGCTGTTTGTGACGGACAGGGGATCGCTTCAGCTGCAAAGAAATGATTTCATTTCTTTCCAAGGTAGTGCGTACAACTGCACAGAGTTGAAACTAATCTGGTCAAACACGACGAGCTGTCGGGCGCAGAATAGATCAATCTCTGTCTGCTCTTAATCCAATTTGATTGGTAAGGATAGCACCAGGGTGTTTTATGACATAAAACCCACTCTGCATGATTGTTTTGAAAGCTTCCCCTTCCACTATAGAACATAGCTCCAGAGGAAATTTAAGCTTTCTCTCCACACTGCACTGAGATACATCCCTCTTCTTAAAGGCAGACAAATCTGTTTCTGAAGCACAGTTTGGGCGTTTGCGAGCACATCAGGCATATGTCCTTTACTAAGATTAAACCAGCACTCCAGCAGAGGTAGAAAAATGTAGCTTTTCCTCTCTAAGTGCAACACGTTCAAGGTCAGATGGCATTGAGTCTAAGTACTTCATAAACTGTTTGTTTCTATTGCAATGCATCATGTTTTATGCACCCATTAGATGTTTTGAATGCAAATGATTTTCTTCAAGAGTGTAAATGAAGCATAGCAGACAGGAAATGCAAAGTGTTCTTAGGCTCACTCTCCCAGGAATAGACTGTAAATAAACTTTTAACCTCTGCACAAACGTGTCGGAGTTTACGCTCATATTCAGCCTTCGCTTTCAGACTTAGATCCTAATTCAGACTTTAGTTCATGCTTTCTTGAGTGGCTGCAGATCTGAATACTCTAAACCACTGATCATCAACTGGCGGCCTGAGGGCCAAATCAGGCCCCCAAAGCTTCCTATCTGGCCCCCAGAAGATCATTACATTCAAAAAAGGAAGAAAAGAAGATGTTGTGGTTTTAAGGGTTGACTTTAAATGTCTGCAGCTGATAAATCCACCCCAAAAACAAGTAAAACTGAATGTTTTTCAAACAACTTAACATTTGATCTGTTTTCACAAAAATTCTCTTGTCAGCTATGTTAAGTAAATATTTTAAAAATTCATATATTTAAAAATATGGGTTAAGACTGGTGGAAATGCTACAAAAATGGCCAGATTAAGTATTGAAAAGTGGTTTGAGAGTGGCACAAAGGGAGAAAAAAATGTCAGGAAAAGTGGTAAGAAGAGATTAAAAAGTGTCAAAATAGGCAAAGGAGGAAAAAAGGGGCAAAACGTTTCATAAATTGGTTAAAAATGGCAAAAATGGTGCATGAAAAGCAATGACAAGGGGTTAAACAGTGGCAAAAATGGATAAAAGTGGCACAAAGGGGATAAAACATGCAGGAAAAGTGGTTAAAGAGTGGTTAAAGAATGGCAAAGTATCAAAAATGGTTTTAAAGTGGCAAAAATATAGCAAACAATGACCGAGTATGACAGAGTAGTGGAAAGGGTTTGGGAGGGGCAATAAGTGGCATGGAAGTGGCTTAAGGGGCTAAAGAGTAGCAAAAAAAAATTAAAGTAGCAAAAATGAGTTAAGAGTGGCAACAATGTTGCAGAAATGTCCAAATGAACTCGTGAAAAGAGTGTCTTAAATGCGTTAAATGAGCTAAAACTGGAGAGGGGCCCATTCTCTGGGATTTTTGGGGGCCCAGCCCAGCATTTATTTAATTTTGGTTTATTTGAAAGTCCGGCCCCCAGAGTCTCTGTCTTCTGGACCTTGTGCAAATGTACTTGATGACCCTGCTCTAAACAGACCAGAACTATTGCACGTATCTAACAATCATAATTCCTAGAAAGGTGTGACTTTGGGTAAAATGTGAGTAAAGATAATTCAATGATTTGCAGAACAGTAACATCTCAGGGATGCTCTCTTTACACTCATCATGATACCATTCATTGCTGGTTAAAGCAATTACAATCCGCAATTAGCGCACTAATTTTTTAATCCTGATTAATAAAAAATAACACAGCAACAATTTATAATGCAAAATAAGTCATTAACTACAGGAAAGGTGGTCAAAATCAATCTCTGAAGCCTTAAAATTTGGATTTAATGTCAGTTTAGGGTGAAGGTGAGGGTTGAGGTTATAGTTAGATTACTGAAAGAAGTTAGAAGCCTGAATTACAAACCAAATTAAACAATGTAGCTACGTAGTTAATGGAGCTAAAGCAAAGATCACAAAGTATCTATGTCAGATATTTAAACTATGCAATCTACATAGGCTACATTTGCTATGCAAGGTATGTAAGCTACATTAGCTACATAAGCTATGTAAGGTATGTAAGCTACATTAGCTACATAAGCTATGTAAGGTATGTAAGCTACATTAGCTACATAAGCTATATAAGGTATGTTTTATTTACATTTCACACACTTTTTGGAACCAGGGTTGTAATCATTACCATAACTATGAGCTCAGTCGGCGTATCTTTAGACTCAAACTGTATCAAGCTTCCTGTCGTTATTTTTCCTGCCTAGGTCAAATGAGCTGAGATCTTTCAGTGCTCACACATTTTTGGCAACAAAATTGACTCACTATTATCCTTCAGTGACTTGAACTTGGTCTCTCTGCTGCTGCGTGCCAGGCAGGTAGTGTACACTCACTTTCTAAAGCTTTAACAGTTCAAACAGCTGCTGCTGCCAAACACAAGAACAGGAAAGCTGCAGCTCCAAAAGCTAAGACAATGAAAAGGGACTGGCAGTAAATCAGAGCTGAGTGGGAGCTGCAGAGAAAGGTGATGATTCTCTGAAGGTCAATTATTACATGACAGGGAGAGTTTTTTCTGTTTTTTTTAACAATAACGTGGTTATGAACTACGGATGGAAATTAGCTGGTAAGCTCAACCTGGTGCAGAACATCTTTTCTCGTCTGGAGACTGATCCGGTTTGTACAGGGTCCCTGAAACAAATAAACCTAACAAGCTGGACTAAAATAAGACAGAGAGGAATGAAACCATCAAAAATGACAAGCAAACACATTCACTGTGTCTCAGGTGTCTGTCTTACCCTAACCCACTCACTCCCCCACCCATCCAGAAAACTATCTACTAACTTTCTATCTACTAATAACTGTAGGTCTCCATCAGGGGCGGAGCCAGACGTTTAAAATCCGGGGCTAAGCCAAAACAAAAGATGGCCGAGGGGTAGGCACTTCCCTAGAATTTATTTGTCTATTGCACAGTTCAATGCAAAACTTTTGTGTACTTTTAAATGAAAATTTAAATTCAAAATCGCAAAAAATCTACGTAGCATTTATGCAAAAATAATGTTGCTCAACCTCAAAAAATATTTAGTTGATAACATCATTTTTTCCTTAACCTAACTGAGCTAAAAGTGTCATTATCATTCTAAAATCATGAAACTTCATGCTGGAGTCCAATAATTTTAACTTCTGCCTCCTAAAAATGTCTGGAGTTTATGTTTGAAGTAAAATTGCATAGGTAGGGTAGGAATTTGGTGAAAAAGTTTACAATTAAAGCCCTGCATTTTCAAACAAAGCACATAAAAAGCAACATTTTGATTAAGAGATATTAAGTTATTCATGAAAATGAGGAAAATCATATTTTTAGAATTTTTTTTCGTATTTTTTTACACTGCCATTAAAAAATTGGCATGCATTTTTTATTCTAAAAAAAGTCAAAATTCTGCCATGTTTCTTAGAATGAAAAAAATGCATACCATTTTTTTAGTCAAATGTCCCTTGTCCTCCTCTGTACATGCTTTCTTAAAAGTAAAAAAAAAAAAAAAAAAAAAAAAAAAATCTGATTTTTAAGATTGCTTTAAAAATTATATTCCCATGCTGAAGATTGGGAGCTTCTAAAAAAACACTGGGGGCTGAAGCCCCATAAGCCCCCCCTAGCTCCGCCCATGGTCTCCATCTAAACAGAGCGGTTTAGAGCAGCTGGTCAGGCTGTGGTTGGCCATCGTGTTCCCGTGTACACTGCATGACGAAGACTAAATTATCAGGCTGAAAGGTGACGCGACCTCCAGGTGAGTCTTGTGAATTAAAATTCCCGTCTGAAGCAGCTGAAGTTGCACCTCCAGTCGTTCAGACATTTGCATGCAAATTTCTGTAATTAAAATGAAAAAATGTTTTATATTAGGTGTCCAGCACTTGTATTATTTATCATTGTTGTGGTAATGAAACAGGTGTTCCATCGCTCTGTTTCTAATATGTATGTTTTGCATTCATCTTTAATATCCTGGTAGAATGACAACTGTCTTTCTGTGTCTAATTTTTCCTTTTTGTTAGAACTTTGTGACGATCACCAGACTACATTAAATATCCATGGAGATAATCTAATGAAAATAACATTACCCAAGCCAAAAACTCCAAAGTGCTGAATTCTAGTGGAGGTATGTGTCGACTTGTTGGGTCTAATGCGCCTGGCCACTGACCGTTCTGCTCCCCTAATTAAATCTGGATGTGTCATCGTTAGCGCTCCAAGTCCAACCGCAGCTGGGACAAATTTTTAATGGGGGCAAATTAGCATTTGTTAACATCTTCTCTGCAGGAGAGGTTAAAACAAAGAAGCACCTCTTCATTAGAGCAACAATCTATAAAAAAAAAGTGCAGCCAGGCTCATGCAGATGAACAGTGGCATATTTCTGCAGAGAAGGGATGTTTCATTTAATCTTGTTCTCGGCTCCCCACAATTAACAGTTTGCGAAAGGATATTTCTTATTTATGGGCGCCCCTGTGAGCCGCGCTCCGCTCAATAGGCTGTATTGTAAAAGGATGACAAGCAATTTTTTGGCTTCAAAGGCTTGGCAACAACTCAGTGGAATTTAAATGACCTTAAAATTTGCCAGCTTTCGTTTATGGAATTACTCTGCAGAAAAGCAGGAATATTATCTGTATAGTGTCATCAAAATAAGCTAATTTTTCAAATTATATGCACTCTGCTTGGACTGCGGATCATGCATATTAATGCAAGAGGTTACAGTGAAGACATATTTGGCACTGGCTCTGCTGCACAGAGGGGCTCGTCGGCCATCTGTAGTCTTGCCATGACCCCTCGATCAGTACAGTCAAAGTCCAGCAGAGAGGGACCCTGCCTGCAGCACCAAAGGAGCAACATTGAAAAGCCAAATTATGGGGCTTGTGCCTCAAACTGCAGTTCCTTGCTTGGCCACTTGAGGCCAGATCCAAAAGTGAGTCAGTCCCTGTTGGGGGCTGTATTAAAACAGCATGTTCACATCCCAATACACTCAGCATTTTTTATCTTTGCAGCTGTTTTCTCCAGTTTGACCACTGTTTGAATTTAGTGTTATATTATAACTGAAAGTATTGAATGAGTGCATAGACTTTGTCAAGCTTACTCACAGAAGGGGTCGAATTCTGAATTTGGTCCAACTTAAGGGCCGAACAAGGTCAACATTTAACTATAAACTGTCAACTTCATTTTCACCAGCAATGAATTGTGGGGGAAAAAACCTCAGCACTGATGAAAACTTATTTTGAGATTGAAAAAAGTCAAAATGATAAGTTTAAAGGCTCAAAATCTGGTATATATAAAAATTCAAACTTTTTAGCTCAAAAGGTCAAAAACTGCATTTACAGTCAAAATGCTGTTTTTAAAAGGCAAACATATGAGAGAAGGTTGAGCTCACACTTTTTAATGGTCAAAATATGAGATAGATTTAAAAAGCATCAGTTAAAAACGTCAAAGCATGAGAACATTTTTTACATTTTGAGTTTTAAAAGTCAGAATATTGCTTAAAATTTTAAATTGAGGATATAAAAGGTCAAACTATGAGCTCAAAGTCAAAGTAAGGAGCAATAAAGGTCAAAACGTGAGAAAAAAGTCTAAATAGAGGGTTTAAAAAGTCAAAATCTTACTTAAAAATGTAAAATTGAGGATCTGAAAGGTCAAAAATAAGATAAAAGTCAAAACTGTGAATTGAAATGTTCAAAATATGAAATAAAAAGTCATAACTATAACTTTGGATCATAACTGTGAGATGCAAATTAAGAATATGAAATGAAAACAGAGATGTTTTTTCCCATATTCCTGACTTTTTATCAGATTGTTTTAACTGTTTATGTATTCTCGTTTTTATGACTTCAGGAGGATATTTTAAGTTTACATTTGTAAACTGGAGGAGATCTGCAGACCTCATACCAGTGGACCAGTTCTAATAAAAATATGAAATGCTCTGGTGGGCTGGGTATAACTGTATCATCAAAGCCCGGGGGCCAAATCTGGCCCCTGGGCCTTGAGTTTGACACCCCTGCTTTCCACCAGGTCCTAACAACATGCAAGCATCAGATATCACATCACATCTTTGTATGTCACTGCCCACACTGCATCCAGTAAATATTTAGGAGTCTGTTCCTCAGATTTAGGCCTAACCCTGATTAAAAATGGGAAACGTATCATTTTTATTTTGAAGGTGAGAAAGGTTTATTGTGGTGTCCTTTAGCAGGGGTTCTCAACCTTTTTAGCCTGTGACCCCCAAAATAAAGGTGCCAGAGACCGGGGACCCCCACTGTACCTGAAGGTGGTTGAACACAGACATGCACTTTCAAGAACAGTCATGTGGAGACAAGGCTGTCCATAAGGGGGGATAAAGGGGAGAGTTTTCGGGGGCCCAGCCAAAGTGGGGGCCCATGGAGGTCAACAAAATCATGGTCTATTGCAGGGGTTCCCAAACTTTTCAGCCTGTGACCCCCAGAATAATGGTGATGAAGTCCAGGGGCCCCCACTGTCCCAAAGACTGGATGTGGCATAGTTGAACACTGCCATGCACATTCAGGAATCGTCATGTGCAGGACTTCTAAACACTGCTTTGATTTCAGCATGAATCTCAACAGATTACCATGTTTTTAATTTTAATTGAACCAATTCTTATTTATGCATATATATCTGCAGAAATGTGCGATTTTGAAAACACTCTGTTTGTTGGAAGGCATCTTGTGACCCCCACTCAGTGTCTCGTGACCCTAAAGGAAGTCCCAACCCCCACTTTGGGAACCACTCTATTGTAATGTTAAATTGTGATATCTGTATTTCATATTTAACCTGAAAAATAGCCACTCTTATCAAAGAAACAATTCTCTTTTTTTTTCAAATCATTTGTGCAGTATATAGCCTACTAAGAATGTCAATCTATGATGTTATTAAAAAAAAGAATTAAAATGGGTTAAGATTGAAAGAATTGGTTAATAATGGCAAAAAAATGGTGGAAAAGCAGGTGAAAGTGGATCTTAAAAGTAGCAGAAATGTGTTATAAGTAGCAAAAATTATGTAAGAATGGCAAAAAATAACAGAAAAAAGGCAAAAATGGGTTACAGAGGCAAAAATGGGCATACATAGTGGTAAAAGGGGATTAAAAAGTGGCTGAAAAGGCTTTAAATTGGCAAAAATGGGTGGAAATCTGGTGAAATGGGAAGAAAAGTCATTACAAACTTGCAAAATAGTGCCAACTGATATTGGCAGAAATTGGTCAAACTGGCAAAAATGGGCATGTCAGATAGTGAAATGTGGTTAAAATGGGAAAAAATGGGCATAAAAAGTGGTAAAATGGGGTTAATAGTGGCAAAAATGGGTCAGCAGAAGCAATATTAGGCTTATGTGGCAAGAACTGGTTCAGAAGTGGCAAAAACAGGCAGAAAAATGGTGTAAAGGATTTAAAACTGAAGAAAAAATAGAGTTACGTGGTAAAAATGTGTTAAAATTGGTGGGAAAAATGAAAACTGGTTAAAATGCAGCCAAATTGGTGTAAAGTTGCAACAGTGGAATATTCTTAGTTTTTTGGGGAATCTGGAGACCCCTTCTTAGTGTCTTGCAACCCCCAAGGTTGAGAATCAGAGTCCTAGAGGTCTAAATATTCCAGTACAGTATTATTTACACTCATATCTGTGTAAGCTCTGTGAATACCTGGCTTGTTAGCTTGTTCTGTGTTTATGGCACATTGATTTTCTTGGAGCAGCTCGTGCAGAGCGGAGATTGGCAGCCTACAGTTTCATAAAGTTACTGATGGGTAATGTCAGAGTGGATTTATTTATAAAGTCTGTGGAAGAGCCTGAAATATCTGCTTTGTGTGCACATTTCTGCTGGTAGAGATGTTTTTGGATGCACAGAGGAGTATTTTCTGCTCTGGGTCTGCTATGAAGTGCAGCTGGCCCGACCGCACGTTCACACTGCGAGCAACACAATCAATCAAGTCACAGGAAATCCATTAATTTCATATTGAGGCGAGGCGCCAAGGGAAGCTCAGCCTACACATGCAGAGATGGCCAAGAAAATTTGGCCGTGCCACTCCTTTGTGTGGCCATCAGGCTTCAATGGGCAGGTTTTTTCTCTGCTTTGCCGTTTCCAATGTCACTTTCATTTTTATTCATATTTCTTTAGCCTGCCAAGTGCAAGATGGATGAGAAGTTTGAGTTATTCATCGTCCCCGCAGGACAGGAATAAACATCTTAGAACTATTGTTATTTAGGGCGAAGGCTAAGTCATCTTGTACTAAAGGAGTTTGTCAGACCAAACATGATCAATAAAACAAGGAAAAGTCTCTTTCTTTGGACTTTCAGAGATATTAATCCAAGGAAGCAGCACTGACAGCTGTGAGTGGGATGTGAATACGGCAGTCATTGGTTTGAAACAGCCCTCAGACGGACTTTGATGATACAAATCTCCACCATGTTGTGTTTGTGCTCCTGACTGCAGCCTCCTCTTATTGCCGGGCTAAACGTTCAAAGGAGGCAGAAACTTTTGGAACGCATTGACGAGGAGAAAGACAGAAAAAAACTCTTGTCGCAAACTTCAAAGAATCCCAAACACTTCAAAAAGCTTCTTCATGCTTCGGCGCCTAATCTTCAAAGTCATGCCAAGGATGGGACTGATAGCGCCGCTGTGTAGAGCAGGTACAAACATCCTTGTCGGTGCCACTGAGCTGTGAGGTGTAGAGAAAGGCAGAGGAGATAAAACGGCGAGCTAATTGAGACAAAGTCTGTCTCTCGCCCGTGTGAAATACAAAGCCCCTGGCTCAAGACATTTGGTAATTACAACTGCCAGCAGTCAAATGAACACGTCATTAGAGGTTGAGACCAGACATTAAGGTAAACTAGAGAATTATTGGTGATCCTGGAGGGTTTACTCCACTCATTACATTCCATCTATCCTGGCTGCCTTTTGTTTCACAGTAATCTCAATGAATTATCAGGAGAAAAATGGCTTTGATGTTACACCCACAGAGAAATCCTTCTTGTGGACAGAGATACTAATGAACTTTCTACAGTCTCTCTTTCTGCACCTTTTCAGTCAATATCAGCCTACTAATAGGCATTGAACTCACCCTTCGACTAAAGCAGACTCACATAACTCACCTCCAAATGACTAGAGCTGTTAATTATTAGGACTCTTAATGGTGCTGTGTTTTAGCCCTGTAGTCCTGTAGTACAGGACGACCCCCAAAATAAAGGTGTCAAAGACCGGGGACCCCCACTGTACCTGAAGGTGGCAGACGTGCACAGTCAATGAACAGCCAATGAACAGCCAATGAACAGTCAATGAACAGTCAATGAACAGTCAATGAACAGCCAATGAACAGTCAATGAACAGCCAATGAACAGCCAATGAACAGTCAATGAACAGTCAATGAACAGTCAATGAACAGCCAATGAACAGTCAATGAACAGCCAATGAACAGTCAATGAACAGCCAATGAACAGTCAATGAACAGTCAATGAACAGCCAATGAACAGTCAATGAATAGTCAATGAACAGCCAATGAACAGCCAATGAACAGTCAATGAATAGTCAATGAACAGCCAATGAACAGTCAATGAACAGTCAATGAACAGTCAATGAACAGTCAATGAACAGCCAATGAACAGCCAATGAACAGCCAATGAACAGCCAATGAACAGTCAATGAACAGTCAATGAACAGTCAATGAACAGCCAATGAACAGTCAATGAACAGTCAATGAACAGTCAATGAACAGCCAATGAACAGTCAATGAATAGTCATGTGGAATATCTGTGGAATAGGAGCCAGGAAATTTCCCCACTGGACTTGTTGCAGAGGTGGCATCCTATCACAGTACCACGCTGGAATTCACTGAGCTCCTGAGAGCGAGCCATTCTTTCACTAATGTTTGTAGAAACAGTCTGCATGCCTAGGTGATGATTTTATACACCTGTGGACATGGAAGTGATTGGAACACCTGATTTCCATTATTTGGATGGGTGAGTGAATACTTTTGGCAATATGGTGTATATCAGCACCCTTGCACTTTAGCACTACAGCACTTTACCGTCTGCCTTATGCACTGAAACTGCAATGGTCACTTTACTCCTGGTCTGTCTTAAGCTAAGGTCATGCAGCAACCTACAGTACGGTTACATTCAGGGTTTTTTGTTTTACTGTACTGTCTGTGTCGTCTGCTCTCTTGCTGTTGTCTGATTTTTATGTAGATTTTAAATATAGTCTTTGTTGTGTATACCATTAACCTGCTGGGGACTACAGATGGAAATTAGCCTCTGGCTACAATCTGGCACATTTACATGTCCATATTCATTAATGTGCGTTGTTCCTTATGATAAATGTATAAATAAATGAATAGAAAAAAATATGAATAGATTAAATAGATAGATAAATAAATAAATAAATAAATAAATAAATGAATAAATAAATTAAAAAAATAGATAAATAAATAAAAAATAATAATTTGAAAAAGATAAGTTATTAAATAAATAAATTGAAAAACATAGATAAATAAATAAATAAATAAATAAAATACATAAATAAATAAAATAAATAAATAAATTGAAAAAAAAAATCGATAAATAAATTAATTAATTAAGTAAATTGAAAAATATAAATAAATACATAAATTGAAAATAAAGATAAATAAAAAATAAGATAAAAAAATAGATACATAAATAAACAAATTAAATAAATAAATAAATAAATAACGGGGCCTGATTCAACTGCTTGCCATACACAAGGTGTTGGTGATGTGCAGTGGGTGATGGTGGCGGATGCAGTAGCTGTCAGGATCATAGAGTAATGATGAAACCTGTCTTTAATTCACACTGGTGTAATGGTTGCTCTGGTATGGGGTGTGTCCAACTTTTCAAATGAAATGAAAGGTATTAAAAGTTTGTTTTTACAAGTGAATTTTATGGTATAAACAGAGTATGGAGGCATATCCACTGAGTGTTTTTGCATCGTTCCCTCAGCACTTTATTAACCCTCCTCATTATACTTCCTGACTATTCTCAGTCCCATCCAGTGCTGTGTGCAGTTCCCTGTACAGCCGTTGTTACTGGGTTTGTGTTTGAGAGTTCTTATGGCAGACTCACAATGCACACTGCTGTATGGAAGTAATGAATGCAAGCTTGTAAACCAGGGGTGTCAAACTCAGCGACAGCAGGGGCCCAAATCTGAGTTTAGGTCTAACCTGAGGGCCTAAGAGGGTCCAGATTTAACCAAAACTGTCAACCGTGTTTTCACAGGTGATGAATTATAGGGAAAATTAAACAGTGATCATAAAAGATTTTGAGATTTCTAAAAAAAGAAAGTCAAAATGATTAAATATCACAGCATCAATGTTACTGTGTATCCATGTCAAATAAATGCTAAATGAATAAATAAGATTTAACCAAAACTGTCAACCGTGTTTTCACAGGTGATGAATTATAGGGAAAATTAAACAGTGATCATAAAAGATTTTGAGATTTCTAAAAAAAGAAAGTCAAAATGATTAAATATCACAGCATCAATGTTACTGTGTATCCATGTCAAAAGTTAAAAGGTCACAATATTAGAGAAAAGGTCAAAATGATGAATTTAAAAGGTCAGAATATGAAATTAAAAGTCAACTTTATAAGTCCTAAAGGTAAGAAAAAAATTAAAGTCAAAAAAGGTTTTAGAAGACAAATTCATGAGATAGAGACTTACAATCATGAGTTTAAAGGTCAAGATATGAGATAAAATACAAAATCAAGAGTTTAAAAGGTCAAAATAGAAGATAAAATTCAAAATTGTGACTCTAGAAGGTCAAAATATGAGATAAAATTCTAGATCAGGAGTTTAAAAAGTGAAAATATGGGATTAAAAGTTAAAGTTAGGAGTTGAAAAGGTCACAATATTAGAGAAAAGGTCAAAATGATGAATTTAAAAGGCCAGAATCCCAAGTTTAGGTCATAATCTTGAGATGCAAAATGAAAATATGAAATGAAAACACAAAATTATTTCTTTCCCTCATGCCTGACTATTTCTACCCTCTACTTTTTCAGATTTTTCTGACTTAAGAAATGTTTTTTTTTTTTAATCTTCAAGGTTAAATTTTTATACTGGAGGAAATCTGCAGACCTCGTTCAGGTGAGACACTTCTAATTAAAACATGACATGATCTTGCGGGCCGGGTAAAACTGCACCTTGGGCCGCATTTGGCCCTCGGGCCTTGAGTTTGACACCTGAATTTCAATGCTTGAGACTAATGACTAGAAGCAGAAAGGTGCTGTATATTGCTTCATATATAAAGCATCTCAAGGGTTATACATGTATTGAATTCTGAGGCTTAGCAGCTCCGAAATGAAGCCGCTAATGTTGTTTTCCTCTGACCTTTCATCGCCGTTATCATCATTTCCTCCATTCATTCCACCCAAACACACACAGACAGAGATCATAAATGTGCTGCAGCTCCAGAAAACACACAGACTACATGTTGATAACAAGAACAGAAGGTCAGAGTTTGTACATTTATTCTCCAATAACCCAGGAATAATCAACGCGCTTTCCTGACCTCCTTTTTTTATTCCAATCGATGTGAGAAATATTCAGGTTTGTGTTCAATCAAAACAGTTTCTTGGGAGGAAGAATAAATTCAAGACAAAAGGAGATCCCGCTAGGTGTCCAAGCCGATTGATTTCTCTCATTCTGAAATGTACATATCAAAGTGGGCTCTTGTGGTGAAGGGCCTCTTGGATTGAAGGGCACAGTTCCCAAAAATCAAAGGAGACGGAGCAGACCCGGCATTTAAGGGGCTGAATCTCAATAACCCACAAATCTCAGAAGAGCCACTACCGAGAATATGACACTTCTCATTTTCATGAAGGTTTATTATAGGGAAAAGGAGTCTTAGAGGGCCTTCAGAAATACAGTTTCCCTTTGGGTTTGTTTCTCTCTGAGACAGAACCATCAAATTAAAGGCCACTGCCTGTGTAAGTAGACATGATATGATTCACCAGTGTTTACTGACCGAACAAAGGAACAATTAAAAAACTTTAAGGTGCATGAAAATGATGCATTTACAAAATTAGAGGTCAGAATACTGGAATTTAAAACTTGGATATGATAGTAAATTTTAAATGCTTATGCCACCTATCCCTATACCACATTAACAATAATAGAATACCTTTCTATGACATGTAGTGCATCTGCATTTCAAAACCAGTTAATCGCCTTCAAGGATGCCGGACTAGCTTATGTAAACACAGGATGGAGGGGCCCAATGTGATATCACTTCTCCGGGCCCCCAGGAATCCTGGAGACGCCCCTGCGTATGAAATAAAATAGTCTGTAATGATTAAAAGTGTCACAGAGATGAACGCAGATATATAAAAAAATAACTTCTATGCCTGTGTGAGGGAAATTGAATGTTGAAGAGCCTGATTTAATTGGCTGGTGGCGTGTGGTGACTCCATTAAAAAATGTCTCCCACCCTCTCTGTGTGTAACATTTCATCCCACCCACACATTTCATTTTCCTTAATTGCACAGCGTTGGTAGAATAACAGCGAAGTACAATTAAAGCCATCTCAATATTTGCAGACAGCTTTAATATAATCCAGAATAAAGAATAGCAGAGATAAGGCTGATGAAAGGGCTGATACCTCACTTACTCTTTTTGTCTCCTTTTAAATGTGCAGCACAAACACAACTGCAGCAGATAGTAATTGGCGCTAATTCCACCTATTCTTAACTAGACAAAGAAACCACAGCTCACTCACTACGGCCGGTAATTGCAGGGCACAGTTGCAGGTTTTTGAAGCGTTAGCTCAGTGATGCTCAACGCGTGGCTCTTGGGCCACATGTGACTCTTTGGTGATGGTCTGTGGCTCTTTGGTGTTTGAAATATTATTCCCCCAGAAAACCTGAAAAAAGGGAACTTTAACCTCAGAATTATCCATTGCAGGTCACATTAAACTGTTTGTTTCCCACACTTATACACTTGGCTTTAAATGTCAACCTTTAGTTTTGTCTGTATAATATTTTTGCCTTTATTTGCAATTTCTTACCATTTTTTTCTCCACACTTTGTTGCCACTTTAATCCATTTTCACTGCTTTTGCCAATTGTTTTTGCCACTTTTAGTCCATATTTGCCACTTTTTCACCAGTTTTTTGCCTCTTTTGCCCATTTAAGCTACCCTTTGCCATGTGATGCCACTCATTTCCCCATTTTTGCCACTCTCTCACCATTTTTCTCTTTTATCCTGCTTTTTGCATTTTTTCCCTCTTGAGTTGCCATTTTTGCCCATCTAAGCTACCTTTTAACATGTGATGCCCCTCCTTTCTCCATTATTGCCACTCTTTGCTGCTTTTAGCCCATTTTCCCTACCTCGTTGCCCCTTTTAATCACTTTAACACTCACTTTTTGCAATGTTTTTGCCGTTTTTTGACCATTTTTGGTACCTGTAACTCAATTTTTGGTAACTGCTCACCCATTTTTGCCACTTATTCTCCCCATTTTTTTTTTTCATTTTTTAACCTTTTTATGTTTACCTTGCCCCTTTTTGCTGATTTTTGACAATTTTTGCCACTTTTATCCCATTTTTGCCACTTTTTCACCGTTTTTCTCTTTTATCCTGCTTTTTGCATTTTTTCCCTCTTTAGTTGCCATTTTTTGCCCATCTAAGCCACCTTTTAACATGTGATGGCACTCCTTTCCCCATTTTTGCCACTCTTTGCCACCTTTTACTTTTAATGCCACTCATCACCACTAAGATGGCGAAGGCATTTTTCAACTCTTTGGCTCTTTGGTTGACGAGGGTCGAGTAACGCTGCGTTAGCTAGTCAGAGCCCAGGGGAGCCCTGAAGGGCCTTCCTGGGCGATGAAGCCATCACGGTGCTTCATGAAGTGTAGCTGATTTTTTTCTTCTTGCTTGGGCATATTTCCATTTATCAGAACTACTGACATGAAGTATGAGAGCTTCGGTTAAATGGATCAGAGTCGGAGGGATGTCAAGAAGAAGCAGACTTATTGAACACACAACACTAGAGAGAGAGAGCGTGCTTACACAGGTGTCAAAACACACTTCGAAGCACTCATGCAAAACACACACTTGTATACAAATATGGCAGACATTAAAGCAAAGGAGGACCTCAGACGGCGGACTGCTGCAATCTTTGAAGTATGAGTTTTGACAGTTTGACAGCACACGCTGTCTTTTGTGCAGAGTTGGAGGCTTATGGAGTCTGTCTGCTGCCCTTCTCCTCTCCGAGTAATAAAACGCACGCACCATATGGCTCCATGCAGAACACCTCACAGGCTAGAGAGGCTTCACTTGCATAAGAGAAAACAAACAATATATAAAAATAGATGTTAAGAAATATCAGCTCAGAGGGAGGGGAGTTCAGAAGGCTGAATTATGAATATGAAACTGAAGGATGTCTTTTCAAAATAAGACATCAGTCATGAGGAAGTAAGTGGCACCTTCTCTCTGGGAATGATTACTTTCAGAGAAGTTCTAAAAAAAAAAGGTTTTAGGCATCCTATCAGAGGATTTATTCATGTCTGAGTGGAAATGTGTGAAATAATAAAACAGACTTTCAAGCACATGAAATGCCTGAAATCCTTTGTGTCCTCATGGCTCCACACTGGCTGACATGTGAGACTCAAAGCTCAGAGCTGAGGCTGAAAACACGACAGCTGCGGTTTAGTGGCTGCTGAGGCTGGGAAACGCTGCACAGACAGTTTTATGTATGCAAATAGAGATGCTCCAATGCTAGTTTTTCCTTCCCCACACCGACTGATCCGATACTGACTGTGCAGACCAGAAAATTATTTCAGACCTATATTTGACTCAACTAATAGAATCATAAAGTTCAGCCTCTCTGTGAGCCTAAAGTTGTTTTCTGCTGACAGCAAAAGCAAACGGCGAGTCATGCCCATTTCAGACGCAGTAAATGTCACAGAATCAAAATATTTATTCAAAATGATGTTTCTCACACCCTCAGCATCACCGCCAAACATACAGAAGGTTGGAAGCGGGTAACTTGGAGGTAAAGAGAGTGTCAAAGTTAAAATAATGTTACGACAGTGAAGTTAGCTTTTAACGTCAGCGTCCAGCCAATAAAAATGTGCTATGTCATCAAAGCCAATCACAGTATGCCACATCATCAGCAGGCGCAGGCCCCCGGAAAGATCTGGCAGCTACACCAGCAGCGAAGAAGAATTGATTTCTGACGTTAGGGCTAACAGTTAGCATGGATAAACGAAGCAAAATGTAAAGTTAAATCAAACGATATCAGACCGGTGCATAGACTCACTGACACCAATACCTGCATTTTAAGCTAGCTGGTACTGAAATTGGAACAATTCTATATTCAAAATCTTCATACAGAAAAACCCCTGATATCCTTCATTAGGACTGCAGGGCAGTGCAGGGGTTGACGCTGTTGCCTCACAGCATAAAGGTCCCTGGTTCACTACCCGGTCTGGGCCTTTCTGTGCAGAGTTTGCATGTTCTCCCCTGTGCATGTGTGGGTTCTCTCTGGGTACTCCAGCTTCCTCCCACCACCAAAAACGTGCTCATCAGGTTAACTGATCACTCTAAATTGACCGTAGATGTGAGTGTGCCTGGTTGTCTGTCTCTATATGCCAGCCCTGTGATTGACTGGTGTCCAGTCCAGGGTGTACCCCGCCACTCGCCCAATGACAGCTGGGATAGGCTCCAGATCCCAGAGAGTACTGTATTTTCCGGACTATAAGTCGCTCCGGAGTATAAGTCGCATCAGTCAAAAAATGTGTCATGAAGAGGAAAAAACATCTGTAAGTCGCACTGGACTGAAAGTCACATTCAGAAACTGACAGACCGTTGTCTGCGCTCTGATAGAGAGGGGGTTGCGTTGCGTGAAGTGGTAACACCAGGAGGGCCCGCCTGCAAAGTCATTCATCTCCTTGGTAACTACCAGGGCCTGGAGACATAACTGCACCGTCCCGGCAGCACGCTGTTCATCTGTGGACTCGTTCCTCCAGCTCTGGCCATCTTCCTTACAGCCCGCGATCAGCTGTCTTTGTTTTCTTCATTGCAAGAAGAGTAACCTCTGCTTTTTGCCAGTCCCTCTCAAGTTTCTCACTCACTCTAAACTTTCTTTCTGCTGCTCGATTACCGTTTTCATTCATTTTTTCAGTGGTACAGGAGCATATAGCATATAGTTGTCACCGTGGTTGTCACAAGCCTAGAGCGCCCTCTCGTGGCTGTAGACGGTAATTTTTATTCCTTGTGCATGTCGGTCAGTATGGATTAACATTTTAAAATATGTTAAATTATATATATTTTGATATATAAGTCGCACCTGACTATAAGTCACAGGACCAGCCAAACTATGAAAAAAAGTGCAACTTATAGTCCAGAAAATATGGTAAATCAGTTTGTACTTTTTTTTTTGCATGTGCAATGAGTTTGCACACGTTTTTATACACGCAAACCTTTAGTAGATCTGGCCCCTAGTGTTCTAGAGTCATTCTAGTGTTCCTAGAGAGATATATGGAAGGAAGAGGAGGAGAAAGGTATTAGTAACCGACATACAGCCATGCTGTTATGCAGATTTTGCTTAATAATACTAAACTCTTGTTAAGAACAAACTATGAACCCAACCACTCAAACAACCTTTCTACAAGTCAAGAGCAGCAGTCTGTCACTGACGACTATTTCTCATATCAAGGTTAAATTCACCCCCCCCCCATCCTGAATAAATATTACTTGTAGTGTCTGATCTTGGAGATATCTGTAAATAATAAATTTAGTTTTCTGAGCACTGGTGAAAAACGCTGACACATGAAGCGTTATCCGCATAGATTAGCGGCTCTCTATCTGTCAGATACTAAAATAACTGCAGGTGAGGTGAACTGCTAAACCCTGATCCTCCTCCCTCTGCAGCCTTATCTCATCACCCATTTCCTCACTTGTTTGCTGCTTTGAGTGACACCTCATACTCAGCCTTACACAATATCTGTCAGATTGCATTATTAATGCTGATAGAGTGCCGGATGAATCGTCATGTGCAGAAACCGGCGTGTCTGAGGAGGGGTGCGAAGAGGTCACAAAATGATCAAAGATTGGCGAGGGAGTGGATGGCAGGGGGTGTTTGTGCCTCGCTGAACCGTCCGCAGGGAGTTAAAAATACACAGCTTTTTCACGGCAGGATGAATCCTGTTAATTTCTCGTCGCTGGTGGAGTAATAACAAGTATTACACAATAATATGCTTCCCTTAGCTTCTTCTTCTCGCCACTTGATGTGGCATTTACAATCCTTAAATCACTGCAAAATGAATCACCTCAAATGTAAATTTTTCACGATAATGAAAGTATAAACATTCATGTGATAATCACTGCGCAATGATTCCCTGCTTTGCCTTGCAGAGTTGAAGAGGATTAAGTCTGGGTTCCCTTCACAGCTAACCCAATAATATGTATGACAGAGCTGCAGGCGGCTTAGTGTTTACTGCCTCACATCTCTCTGAGGAGCTCGGACGCGCAGCACAGACAGGCCTGATGTTTTTCTCTCCATCACCTCTGCTCCTTCTCACTCTAAATCACTACTGATACCTATACTGCACCGAGCTGAGCTCCCCTCCTCCAGACTCTACATTACAGCTCTACCATCAGCTCCACCTGACTGCAGAGATTTTGGTCCGTCTCATAAAGCCAGTCAACATGCAGCACTGTGCCTCGGCTAACACGCACAATGTGGTCTCCGGTGGAAAGAGCAGCCGGGAGGGTGCTTTAAAAGCCTATTGTCGCTGTCCTGTAAAAAAACATGGCGTCAATTTTTTATAAGCTCAGACATGCTTTCAGCTCTGGGATAATGCACTGTTCAAATAATGCCCTGGCTTTTCAGATGGTTTATTTAGCTTAATTTGTGACACTATTTTCCCAGCCCATAACAGAACACGCAATCCTTGGGTTTAAAATAGCAACATTATAAATATTAGAACTTTTGACCTCACTGACTTGACTTAAACTCTCCTGTTGGCTCTCAATCCTGTCAAATGGATTAAAAATATGCTTAACCTTAATTCATTAGCCTCATACTGGAGTGAGACTGAATCTGCTGTTAATGACTGCCTCTAACTCAGTGTTACTCAACCCTGCTCAACCAAAGAGACAAACTGTTGAAAAGTGCCTTTGCAAGAGCCGCAATCTAAGTGGTGAAAAGTGGCAAAGATGGGTTGGCGTGTCAATAAAAATAAGTTAAAAGTGGCAAAAATTGTGAAAAAGTGGCAAAAAAGTGACAAAAATAGGGAGAAAAATGGCAAAAGAAGGCAGAAAGTAGCAAATATGGGTGAGAATTGACAACAAATGAGTTACAGGTGGCAAAAATGGTCAAAAAGCAGCAAAAAGGTGGCAAAAATGGGGAAAAATGGCATCGAATGGCAAAAGTGGGCTTAAAGCAGTAAAAATGGATTATACATCTATACTGGAGAAACTTCAACTTTCAACTTTATTGTCCCCTAAGGGAAATTTGCTTTGCAGACAGGTAAAAACATAAAACATAGGAAACACAATCACACAAGTTTAGATACAACACTAAAATTGGTTAGTACACCCATGTTTTGAGGGACATCATTTTGAGAAAAAAAGTTTAAATTATGAAAAAAAAAGTCAAAATAATGAGTTAAAAAGTTTTGATTATCCCACAAAAGTCATAATTATAAGATAAAAAGACAAAAGTAGGAGATAAAAGTCAAAATTATACTTAAAACGTCATAATTATAGATAAAAAGTCAAAATTCTGACACAAAAATTAAAAAGTTAAAAAAATCATAATTATGAGACAAAAGTCATAATTATGAGGTAAAAAGCCGAATTATGAGATAAAAAATTTAAAATTATGATAAAAATAAAAAGAAAAAAGAAAAAAAGAAAAAAGTCATTTGGTCAGTTATGACTTTTTCTTGTAAATTTGATTTCATATTTTTATCTCATAATTAAGAATTTTTGGCTCATAATTTTGACTTTGTCTCATAATTTTGACTTTTTCTCATAATTATGACTTTATGTCTCATTATTATAATTTTTAATTCATAATTTCTGCTTTTATCTCATCATTTTGAATTTTTTCCCCTATAATTATGACTTTTTATCTCATAATAATGAATTAGGATTTTTTTTGATGAGCTGCTGTACCTTTACACTTTTGCTCTGTTATTTGGCAGAAATGGTCTTCCATACAGGAATCTAAAGGGCCCCTCCCTACGGTGGGCGGGGTGATCCATACCCCCCCCCCCCCATGCTACGCCCATGACTGTGTCATGCAAACAAAGTGCCAAAACCTGATTGGTTAATAAGGCACAAGAAATACAGTTGCAGCAGCCCTACAGGTCAATACAAGTTGTTAAAAAGATGCAGGATGACTTTATATTCTGGCTTTTTATCAGACTTTACAGAGAAAATCTGCAACATATCTGTGCGAGACCTAACAAGCTTCTTTTGTTATACATGTTTTATATTTGGGCCAGTCTGCAGTACACTGTCCTCTTTCTTGTTTGGCTCTTATTACAACAAGAGCAGCTGTGAGAGGCCTGACATGCTGCTGTTGTCAGAATAAACGGTGAGCTGGTGCCATAAAGTTCATGCAACAGAGAGTATCCAATCACTGCATGTGCACAGAGGGAGCTCTGTCTCTGGTTAGTTGATACTCTTCACATAAAGACGTGACACCAACGTTAAAATAAGCCATAAATGTGCAGCTGCATTAAAATTATTTACTCATTCAGGCTCCATAGGATCAATCTGATGCATTATGTGCATCAAGCCAGCTTTCACCAAATGTCAGCGTCTTACATTTCCAACCCACTCCCCAAGCCAGACGAGGAAAAGAATCTTATTTCTCCTCATCTAGCTCACTTAGGGAGTGTTTTTGGCGGATGTCTGTCTTCCATATTAGTCACCATGAGTCCTCGGCTACATGACATACATTTTCAAGTCCGTCACTCGTGACAGCAGCAGTGCCGTGGTTATTTTCAAAAGGCAGAGACAGCGTGCACGAGCTAAAGCTGGAGCATTTCTCCACCGCTTGTGACAAAAATAAGATGCTTTCTAATGAGTGTTGAGGAGAGGAAAAATAAGAAGTGCGGAGCTCACTTTGTCAGAGTTTGATGTATGCCACAAGCGCACGAACAGTACAACAAATCTGACTTTGTCAACAGGGACTGGAGGATCCATTTCTGCTTATACCTGCATGAGAAAGTGGGACGACGGCAGAGATGGAGACTCAAATATTGCTTTTTCACTGGGATGAAACTGAGACAACTCCGGAAGAAATTAACCATAAAAGCATCAAATATGAGCAGCAATTTTGCTACTTTTCAGCCAAGGAATCTGCAAACCTCACAGCTAATGCCACCATTTCAATCACCCTGTTTGAAACACCTAAAGTGAAGCATTTTCCCCCAGATTTTCTGCAGAATCCACTCAGAAACACTGCATCTTGGTTATGAACATGTTCACAAAGACGACTGGCACTCGCTTCATTATTCAGTATGCAGAAGACATGTAATGACTTTCTCCCTCCGCTAATGACTCACCCGGGAGCTTATTGATGAAAGTGTATTTGGGAGTAATAGACGAAGATGAAAGAGCATTTGATGAGAAATATTCTGACTGAAATTGAATGTCACTTTAAGAACATCATGAATAACATAACAAAAGTGTTTTTCTTTTCCCATTAATACTTTAGTTTGTCTGCTTTGGTTCTGACAGACAAAAATGTGTTTGCGTCTGTGAGCTTTCCTACACTACAGAAACCAGATTTAATACCTCATGGAAATGCTCAAAGTGGGATTTTTTACAGTTTTGCATCCAGATTTCTATTTTGAGGAAATGTTTGGAATCTTTAAAAACCTTATGTTGAATATTTTTGACAACACAGAAATGCTTTGGCCTGAGCAGATGACCAAAGAGCTGCCAACTGGCTTTGAGGGAAGAGAAAAGGACGTTGTCAGACTCCAGAATAAGAAAGATGAGAGGAAAATCTTCAGTGGAGGTGAAACTTTGGGTCAAAGAAAAAGGGAATTTAAATGCAAATTTGCAAACTAATGCAAAGTCCTATCCATGCAACCTTAAAATATCCATCTGCACGACATCATGGCCTAAAAGTTAGACTATATCGCCAAAAGTATTCGCTCACCTGCCTTGACTCACATATGAACTTGAGTGACATCCCATTCTTAATCCATAGACCACTGATCATCAACTGGCAGCCTGGGGGCCACATCAGGTCCCCCAAAACTTCCTGTCCGGCCCCTGAAAGATCACTAAATTCAGAAAAGAAGATTTTAAGAATATCCTTTTGCTTTAAATGTCTACAGCTGTTAAATCCATCCCACAAACAATTAACATTGAAATAGTTTTAGAATGACTTAACATTTAAACTGTTTTTACAGAAATGTACTGTCAAAATTAGTCAGTATTTAAAAATGATGAAGGTTAGCAGAAGTGTTGCAAAAATTGGCTGAAAAAAGAGGTTAAAATGTGTCAAAAATGGTAAAGGGGGAAAAAAGGGGCAAAAGGTGTCAAAAATTGGTTACAAATGACAAAAAAATAGTGCAAGAAAGTAAAGAAAAGGGGTTAAAAAGTGGCAAAAATTGATAATATGGTGGCAGAAAGGGGATAAAACATGCAGAAAAAGTGGGTTAAAATCATGCAAAAATTGGGTTAATGAGACAAAAAGGGGCAAAAGTAACAAAAATGGGTTAAAAGTGGGAAAAAATGGTTTAAAAGTTGCAAAAATTGTTGAAAAAATGTAATAAAAGGGGTTAAACAGTGGCAAAAATGGATAAAAGAATGTCACAAAGGGGACAAAACATGCAGGAAAAGTGATTTTAAAGGGGTTAAAATCATGCAAAAATGGGGTTAAAGAGGCAAAAAGTATCAAAAAGGGGTTAAAAGTGTCATAAGGAGTTCATATTGGTGTTAAATGACAATTAGGGAGGGCCCATTCTCCTGGATTTTCAGGGGTCGGGCCAATCCTGTTGTCAGGCCTGTGTCCTTGTGGCCTGCTGCAGATAACAGGGATAGATTTCACTGGTAAAGACTGAAAATGTCCTGTAGTTTAAAGGAAAATGCAAATACTACTGCAATAGTATTTCATTCAAAACAAAATATTTATTTAATTTTTTGTGTGCTGTAGGGTTTAATATGATGTGGGTCCACCCTTTGCAGCTATAACAGCTTCAACTCTTCTGGGGAGGCTTTCCACAAGGTTTAGGAGTGTGTTTATGGCAATTTTTCGCCATTCTTTCAGAAGCACATTGGTGAGGTCACACACTGATGTTGGAGGAGAAGGCCTGGCTCTCAGTCTCCGCTCTAATTCATCCCAAAGGTGTTCTATGGGGTTGAGGTCAGGACTCTGTGCAGGCCAGTCAAGTTCATCCACACCAAACTCTCTCCTCCATGTCTTTATGGACCTTGCTTTGTGCACTGGTGCACAGTCATGTTGGAACAGGAAGGGGCCATCCCCAAACTGTTCCCACAAAGTTTGGAGCATGGAATTGTCCAAAATCTCTTGGTATGCTGAAGCATTCAGAGTTCCTTTGACTGGAACTAAGGGGCCAAGCCCAGCTCCTGAAAAACAAGCCCCACACCATAAGACTATTTTACATGAATTACCTTCTTATCTTTGTTCTTCACTGACTCCAAAAGCTGTCAGCAGCTGTAATCTTTGTTCTCATGGACTCATCATGTATGAGATTCCTCGCACTCGCTCTGTCTTTGGTCAAAGAGCTTTTAATGTTTTTGCTCCATTGTCTTGGTCAGAGTCACATGGTCATCTTAAACTTGAGGGTTGTGTTAGTTTAGGAGATTTCAAAAGTAGAGTTAGAGAACATTTGACCAGTGTGTGCACATGTTTTTCTGCTGAAAGCTGCTGATTTGTTGATTGATGTAACCTTTGTTCTATGTCCTGTTTATTGTCCTACATGAAACTTATCACGTCCTGTCTTGGCCAGGACTCCCTTGTAAAAGAGATTTTTGTATCTCGATGGGAATAAATCCTGGTTAAATAAAGGTTAAATAAATAAACAAAATAAATAAATAATCCCCCTCCACCAAACTTTACACTTGTCACAATGCAATCAGACAAGTACCGTTCTCCCTGGCAACCGCCAAACCCAGACTGGTCCATCAGATTGCCAGATGGAGAAGCGTGATTGGTCACTCCAGAGAAGGCGTCTCCACTGCTCTAGAGTCCAGTGGCAGCGTGCTTTACACCACTGCATCCCACGCTTTGCATTGCACTTGGTGATGTATGGCTTGGATGCAGCTGTTACCATGGAAACCCATTCCATGAAGCTCTCTACCACTGTTCTTGAGCTAATCTGAAGGCCACATGAAGTTTGGAGGTCTGTAGCCATTGACTCTGCAGAAAGTTGGCGACCTCTGCGCACTATGTGCCTCAGCATCAGCTGACCCGCTCTGTCATTTTACGTGGCCTACCACTTGGTGGCTGAGTTGCTGTCGTTCCCAATGGCTTCCACTTTGTTATAATACCACTGACAGTTGACTGTGGAATATTTAGGAGCCAGGAAATTTCACCACTGGACTTGTTGCACAGGTGGCATCCTATCACAGTACCACGCTGGAATTCACTGAGCTCCTGAGAGCGAGCCATTCTTTCACTAATGTTTGTAGAAACAGTCTGCATGCCTAGGTGATGATTTTATACACCTGTGGACATGGAAGTGACTGGAACAGCTGATTTACATTATTTGGATGGGTGAGTGAATACTTTTGGCAATATAGTGTATAATCCCTTCAGCGAGTGCTGGGTCTACTCTGAGGTCTCCTGTCCTCTCTCATTCTAACGTTTGTTAAGCAGAATGTTCCACGTGCCCGTGTCCTCTATTCTAACAGCATTAACAGCCCAAACTACTAATATTAACCAAAACAGTAAAAACCAAAGAACTGCTGCCTGAATCTATGGGTGATTTTTTAAATAGTGTTAGTAAGATTGGAAAAATGACAGTTCCACCTCCAGTTGGATATGGGTAAATCTTCATGAATCACCAAACTGATTGTCAGTTCCAGATTCATCACACCATCCGTTGGCTGCCAGCAGTCCTCATAATACAAACAGTTTTAAATATGTTTCAACAGTTGGTGGATTTATTTTCATTTTCACGAGGCCTGTTTTCAGCCCAGTGATGTCGCATTATCTCTTCATAAAGTGAATAAAAACTAAAACAAGTTTTCTCCTCCTCTGGTTAAGAAATTGTAACGAGCTCACTCTAAATACTTAAACCAACTTCTTTTCCTCATAAACCAGGGGTGTCAAACTCAAGGCCCAGGGGCCAAATCTGGCCAGTGGTACAGTTATACCCGGCCCAGCAGATCGAATTAGAACTGGCCCACCAGTATGAGGTCTGCAGAGTCCCTCCAGTATAAAAATGTAAACTTAACCCTGATGATTTATAACATCCTTGTTGAGTCATGACAATTAGAAAAAGTAAACAGTAAAAATAATTTGATAAAAAGTCAGGAATGTAGGAGAAAATTGTGTGTTTTTTTTTTTTTAATATTTTCAATTTTGCATCTCACAGTTGTGACCAAAGGTTATGGTTTTGACTTTTTATTTCATATTTTAACCTTTACGTCTCATAACTTGGACTTTTTATCTCATATTTTTATCTTTAGATTCATAATTTTAAATTTCAAATTCTATTTTGGCCTTTTAAAGTCATGATTTTGACTTTTATCTCATGTTTTGACCTTTTTCAGCTCCTTATTTTGACTCTTATCTCATCTTTCTTTCCTTAAAGCTCATGATTTTTAATTTTATTCATATTTTGACATTTTAAACTCATGATTTCAATGTTTACCTTATATTTTGACTTTTAAAAATCATGGTTTCAGTATTCTCATATTTTCCTTTTAAAAACATTATTTTGACTTTCAATGCCATGTTTACCTTTCAAAAGTTTGACTTTATGTCTCAGATTTTGAGTTTTTAACTTATCATGTTCACCTTTTATCACAAAATCATTTGCCAAGTTTTTTACCCACATAACTCATTTCTGTTGGAAATAAGGTTGACATTTTACGGTTAAATTTTGACCCTGTTAGGCCCTCAGGTTAGACCCAGCTTCAGAATCCAGCCCCTGCTGTGATTGAGTTTGACACCCCTGACCTAAAAGGTCACAATATGAGATAAAAGGTCAAAATTTTGCACTGAAAAGGTCAAAATATGAAATACAAATTCTGAATCCTGAGTTTAAGTTGTAATTGTAAGATGCAAAACTGAAAATTGGAAATGAAAACACAAATTAATTTCATTGAATTGTTTTTACTCTTGACTCTAAATTTGATGACTTAAGGATATTTTTAATCATTAAGGTTTAGTTTACATCTTTATACTGGAGGAAATCTGCAGACCTCACACTGGTGGGCCAGTTAGAGTTAAAATGTGTATAACTGTACCACGGGCCAGATTTGGCCCCTGGGCCTTGAGTTTGACACCCCTGTTTTAGGTCATGATTTTGATTTTTCCCCTGATCTTTTGGCCTTTTAAACTCACAATTTTTAATTTCCTCTCATATTTTACATTTTAAATTCACAAATATTAATTTAACCTCACATTTTGAGCTTTAAAACTCATGATTTTTGAATTGTATCTCATATTTTGGCCTTTTAAACTCACAACTTTTAATTTCATATTCTCATAAATTTTTGAATTCACAGCTGTGAATGTTGTCTCATATTTTGATCTTTTACATTCATGATTTTGACATTCAGTCTCATATTTCTGCCTTATATATTATTTTTTCTGTTCTATTTTTCTTTTAATTTTGTGTTTTGACCTTTTGAACTAATACGTTTGCCTTTTTACCTCAGGTTTTGAACCTTCAAACTTATCATTTTGAATTTTTAAATCCAAAAATCCTTTATCACCAGAGCTAAGTTGTTTTTTATTTCCCATAATTCATCACTGGTGAAACTGAGGTTGTTTTTGGTTAAATGTTGACCCTGTTGGGCCCTCAGGTTAGACCTAAATCCAGATACTGGACCCTGCTTGGACTGGGTTTGACACCCCAGGGTTAGATGGATGATCTTACAAAGTGCCCTTTGTGTGGAGAATCTAAGATGAGCTCTAATTTGCATATTTGGAACCTTCCAGGTAGTTTGATATCAGGATAAACAGGGACAATAAAATTCCTCAGTGGAGAAGATAACATCTGGCTGTTTTTCTTCATGTTTCTCTGACGCTGGCTCGATAATCCGAGGACTCCTGATGGATGAAGGCGCCATAGAAGCTCAGATTTGTCTCCCTCCAGCTCCTGTGATGTCACACCTCCAGGTATCATCCTTATTTCCTCAGACTGGGCCAGTGGGTGAGTTGGAGAAATGCCACTGTATTGATTTTATGGCAGTTGTTGAGAGTTGTAACAGAGTTGTTGGGGGCTGACCGTTGTTGTGGCGCCCGTTCAGCCTCGGCTGTGACCTACTGTAAAATATACGGCCTCTTTAGCACTCAGTCTTCTTCTTCCAGAGTTTTCCATCTTTTATTTGCTTGTTTTGAGTCTGTATCTTAGAGATTTCAGTCCTTTCTGCAGAAACATTCCCTTGTGTTAACTTGACTTGGCATGCTTTGGGGAAGCATCTCCCTCCTCTTACTCACCTTAAACTTTAGGAAACCTAACTCCTACCAATTAGTGACAGGAACGAGAGGAGTGCGATCCTCCGTGTCTGTGATGCTCCGATGTATTTTGGGTGCTTTCTCTTTCTGTCGACCTTGTTTGCGGCTCAGACAGTAAACTGTGTGCTTTCAGCTGCATTCTGGGTTTTAGCTTTTGTGTTTGCTGCTAATGGCGTCTGGTAATGGAAGGTTTGGATTACACCCAGTGTGCGCTCAGAAAGGATGGCGGGTGTCTCTGAGGTGCCGGTGTATGTGTGTACGATTTCTACACACCTCAGTGTCAAGGTTTCTCTCACTCGTGCAGATCCAAAGTGAATCGAGGTCATCTTTGGCGGGCGCAAAAACAAAATTCAGCGGCGGTCATGTCTGAACGTGTGTGTGTCATATAACCAGGCAGAGGAGACGAGCTTTGTTCTGCAGAGAAGACATCATGTACCACAGATGTTTAGTCAGAGACACTAAAGTATACTGTGGTTTTTACAGTCATTTACTACCTGAATATCTAAGGTGCTATTCTCCACTGATGAAAAGGCTTAAAAGGCCAGTTTTACAGTGGAAAAAACACATTTTTACAGTCTGACTCATAACCCTGATTAGGTCTGAATGTCTCATTTTTTAATCAGCACTTGCTGTACAGAGGATTCCTTATATCACAGCACCTGCTTTAATTTTACTAGGTCTAATTGTTATTCATAACTCTGCATGATAATGAATGGAAATGACCCACTAAGAATGTTTTTCATTGTCGTTTTTTAAAAAATCATTAAAGCTGCTAATGCTAATATTACCATGTTGAGTCTTTTATTACTGCTGTTTCTTCACATATTGTTAACATCATCACTGACAATAAAAACATTCATGAAAATAAATGGATTCCATTCTTGTTTCTGTGTTTCCATTTCTTGGTTTCTGCATCTCCCTCTATTTCAGTGCCCAACTCTTCTCTCTTTCTGTATCTCCATCTTCTCTTTGTCTGCATGTACATCTTCTCTCTTTCTGTTTCCCTCTTCAATTTTTCTGCAACTCTCCTCTTTTTCTGCATCTCCTTACTGTGGCTTTCTGAATCTCCCTCTTCTCTCCATATCTGCATTTTCAGCTGATCTCTTTTTGCTTCCCCTTTTTCTTTTTTTTTTTTGCACCACTCTCTTTTCTTTATGCATGTCATCCTCTCTTTGTATGCAACTCTTCTCTCTTTCTGCATTTCCCTCTTCAGTTTTTCTGCACCTCTCTCTTCCCTTGTTTGTTGCACCTCCTGATTTTTTCTGCATCTCCTTAAACTGTCTTTCTTGATCGACCTTTTCTTTTTTCTTCATCCCCCTACTGTTTTAGTGTCTCTGTCTTCTCATTGTCTTCATGCACCTCTTCTCTCTTTCTGCATCTACCTCTCCTCCTGCCCCCCTCTTCTATCTGCGTTTTCCTCCTTTCTCTTTCTGAACCTGCCTCTTCTTGTTTTTGTTTTTTTTGTGCTTCTCATTCATCTCTGTCCATGTCTACGTCTACACTCTGTCTGCATGTACCTCTTTTTTGTTTCTGCCTCTGTATCTTTCTGAATCTTCCTTTCCACTCTTTCTGCATCTCCATCCTCTCTCCGTCTGTATGTTACTCTTCTCTTCTTCTTTCTGCATTTCCATCTTCAGTTTTTCAGCACCTATCTCTTCTCTGATTCTTTCTCTCTTAATCTCCCTCTTTTCTTTCTGCATCTCCCACTTCTCTTTTGTCTGCATGTACCTCTTCAGTCTTTCTGTTCCTCTTCCTTCCTCCTCTTCAAACCCAAACACAGCTTCAGCAGATGCTTGTTAAATAGGAGTCTGGTTCTACTGGATTATCCTGCCTGTTAAAGAGAAGTTCATCATTGTCACTGAAACTTTGCTAAATGTTTGTAGTTGCTGCGCTCATGGTGGTCAATGTAGGGTCTTTATTAGTAATACACAACAAAGAGTCTGGTCCATACCTGCCCTCTTTGTAAAGTGTCTGGTGGTTGATTTTGTCTTTTAATCTCAATCCACCCAGAAAAATGATTCCTTGGGTTATAATTTAGAAGTTTCTGTCTTTGTATTTTGTTATTTTTCTTTTGAAGCTATGCAATTAAAGTTAAGACATAATTATGTTTAAAATAAATGTATGAGCCATTTGCAACTATTTAAGGTCACTCTTTTAGGTATAAAGCATAATGGGTAATGCCCCTAAGAGTCCTTACACTTAACTTTCCCCCCACCCCTATGTGTGATGAAAACTCACTGCCTCAGCTTTTCCAGTATGTAACAGTGAACCAGACACACCATGAAAACTCTGCATTACTTGGCTTGAATTGATGGGCTGGATTTAAGTGGATGACAGAAGAATAGGCTTTCATAGCTGCTACTGTTCAGCGTACGCCGACAGATCTAAATCTTAATTTTCATCCAGAATTAGCAGCTAGTGTCCAAAGGGGGTGTGCTCATCAAAACCCAGCTGTGTCTCCAGATGCTTCAATCCTTATCCCTCAGTCAGTAATCAATATGAGTGCTGAAATATGCTGCTTTCGCTGCTGGCTGATGTTTACTATGCAGTGCATATAGTCGACTCAAATGTGGCTGCTGGAGTAAAAAATTCTCTTTGAACAGAGAAGAGCTGCAGAAACTGCTGCAACCATCCTGCAGTTTGGAGTTTTAGTAGAAGATGAAAATGCCCCGTGCTCATTTAGTTCATGTTCTAATGCTCCTGCAAGACGGGAACAAATAAAAACGCTCTGGAAATAAAATACAGGCATGTTTACACTGAGAGAGACTGGCTTTAAAGAATGGAAGTGAACCTATACAGTTTTTAATAAACTCTGGTGATTTATGCTTAAATATAACCATGGTAACAGTTCCTATAGAAAGTATTCACCCCCCTTGAAGTTTTTTCTTTTTATTCATTTTATAAATCTGTCAGGGCCAACATAATTTAGCATTTAGATGAAAAAGAAATGACTAATAACCCTTTTAATATCAAAGTGAAAACAGATTTCTCCAAAGTAATGTTGAACAAAAATATGTAAGTTAAAATAAGCAACTGCATAAATATTTATCCCTTTGTGAGACTGATCTAGTTCAACAAAGGCCCAGCCATGTGGTGCTAGAAGTTCATCTGAGTGCACTGAATGTGTCTCAAGTGATTATTGTATAAAGAAACCTGTGTCTGGAAGCTCCAGTCACTGATAACTCAGTATTCCTGGCTACCATTACACCATGAGGACAAAAGAACACTCCAAGAAACTCAGAGAAAAGGTAATTGAAAAGTCTAAGTCAGGGGATGGATACAAAATATTTCCAAGGCTCTGAACATTCCCAGCAGTTCAGTTAAATCCATCATCCAGAAATTGAAGGAATAAAGTGCCTAGGTCTGACTATAGACCAGGCTATCCTCACAAACTGACTACAAAAAGAAGACTAATGAGAGGGGCCCCCCTCAGAGGAAAAAACATGACAAAGGACTTGGACAAACCTTGTCCAAGGTCCCTACAGCATGCCCCCTCAGAGGACAAAACTTGACAAATGGCCCAACAAGGTACCCAGTGTTGCCAACTCCTCAGTAAGGAAAGTAGCTATGGCTGTGCTAAAAGTCGCCAGAAGTCGCTAAATGACGCCATCACCTAATTTGCATAATTGTTAGTATGGATTTAATTGTAAAGGACGCTGTAGGAAAGAGGGAAAAACATCATGAGAGAGATAAAACGTGAGTAAAAAGACCCTTATTATGTGTAGAACTACAAATGAACTTGCTTCTGTCGATTCTTGTTTTCATAACGTCACAGTTCCAACCCTCCTTCATCCGGGCTCGGCAAAATGACTGAAGAGACTCTCTGGCAGAGTTACTTTAAATTTGATTTTTGGTTTACCATTTATGTATTATTCCATTTTTCTTAGAATTTTAGTTTTTTTTATGTTTGGTTTAGTTTTAAACCTTATGGTCCACTTAAGAGCCTACAACAAATCAATTTCTTTTTTTGTATACAGTCTTCATTAACACTCCAAATGGACCAAAAAGAGACAATAAAAAAACTGTCATGGCACCTTAAGAGCGGTTAATCTGAAGTCTGGACATGGAGGCGTGAGCGTCTCCTGCTCTGACCGCAGCTGAGAGGGACTGCCTGTCAGTGCTTTGGGACGGGGAGGGGCCCACAGCAGCACCCGCTGCTCACTGAGAGGCGCTACAAAGATACGTGCTTTCATGTCAGAGTCTCCAAAAGTCTCCAGTAACACCAGAAAAAGTCGCTAGATTTGTCGCCAGTCGCTTTTTGAAAAAGAGTCTCTAGAGGGGTCTGAAAACTCGCTAAATACAGCAACAAAGTCGCTAAGTTAGCAACACTGGGGGTACCATTCCAGTGGATTAAACCTGATTAAGCGCCCCCTACAGGGCACATGTCCCCAAGTAAAGAAAATAAAACAGTACCATAAGCTCCAAGGTATGAAGTTTACTTGCACCCACTACATCAGGGGTGTCAAACTCAAGGCCAGGGGGCCAAATCTGGCCCCCAAGATGATTACATGTTTGTGTTCTAACTGGCCCATCAGTCTGAGGTCTGCAGATTTCCTCCAGTATAAAAATGTAAAATTATCCTTGATGATTTAAAATATCATTCAGTTTGAATGAATAATGAGTAAAAACATTGAGATAAAAAGTCAGGAATGTGGGAATAAAACAAATATTTGTGTTTTAATTTCATATTTTCAATTTTGCATCTCACAATTTAAACTCAAACTTTTTATTTCGTACTTTGAACATTTTAACTCTTCTTATATAATAGTTTGTGTTTTTAGTTTCATAATTTTACATTTAAGTCGTATTTTAACTTTTTTAACTTAATATTTTTTATTTTATCTCATATTTTCAACTCCTGACTCTGACTTCATTATCCCATATTTTGACCTTTTTGACTCACAAATTAAATTTTGAATCATATTTTGACATTTTAATTTCATGATTAGAAATTTAATTTAATATTTTGTCCTTTTAAACTCATGATTTTGACCTTTTTTTCTTATATATTTGCCTTTTTAGAACATTTTTCAATTTCATGTTTGACATTTTTGAACTAATAATTTCATCTCTTAGATTTTGAGCCTTTTAAGTTTTTAAATTTCAGTTTTTGTTTTTGTTTTTTTCATATTTTATCACAGGTGAAATGAGGTTGACAGTTTCTGGTTAAAAAGGTGACCCTGTTAGGCCCTCAGGTTAGACCTGAATCCAGAACCCGGCCCCTGCTGTGGTTGAGTTTGACACCCCTGTTCTACATCCAGGTCTTTGGTGTGCCTCGACCAACAGATCACATCTATTTCCACTGGGTCTGTTTCTTCAGAGCAGCAGGATCATGCAATCACAAGACCACACGAGTAGAGAAGAACTTTTGCTTTGACTTTACAGGCTTGATTTCCCATTATCCTCTCATTCTTGACAAAGTGATGAGATAAATGATCCTCAAGATAAGCTCCAGTAGACTCGCCGTTTATCTTGAGTGGAAATCCCCTTACTTCACAAAAGTAGCAAGTATTAAGAGCAATCAAGTACAAGATTTGTCTTTCAGATGCAGGGGAGGAGTATATTTACCCAAAACATAAAA